>NC_142813.1:40593097-40635337 GCF_049724085.1 Artemia sp. Qi Xiang Cuo | reverse complement strand
GGGTGACTCTTGCATTTCAATGAAAGAAATTCAAAATGAACTTTGAAAAATCAAGATAATATAACTGTGACATGGTAAACCACGACAAAACACTACTGAAATACACCAACTCTTGCATTTCAACGAAAGAAATTCCAAATGAACTTTGAAAAATCAAGAAAATGTAACTGTGACAAGGTAAAGCACAACAAAACACTACTGAAATAATCCAACTCTTGCATTACAATGTAAAAAATTCAAATGAACTTTGAAAAATCAAGAGAATATAACTGTGACAAGGTAAACCACGACAAAACACTACTGACATATTCCAACTCTTGCATTTCAATGAAAGAAATTCGAAATAAACTTTGAAAAATTAAGAGAATGTAACTGTGACTAGGTAAACCACGACAAAACACTACTGAAATGATCCAACTCAAGCTTTTCAATAAAAAAAATTCAAAACAAACTTTGAAAAATTCAGAGATTGTAACTGTGACAAGGTATGTCCCGACAAAACACTAATGAAATATTCCAACTCTTCCTTTTCAACTAAAGAATTTAAAAATGAGTTTTGAAAAATTAAAAAAATGTAACTGTTACAAAGTAAAGCACAGAAAAACACTTGTGAAATAATCCAACTCTTACATTTCAATAAAAGAAAATTAAATGAACTTTGAAATACCAACAGAATGTAACTGTGACAAGGTAAACCACGACAAAACACTACTGAAATAATGCAACTCTTGCATTTCAACGAAAGAAATTCAAAATGAACTTTGAAAAATCAAGAGAATGTAACTGTGACAAGGTAAACCATGACAAAACACTACTGAAATATTCAAACTCTCTTATTACAGATAAAGAAATTAAAATTGAATTTTCAAAAATTCAGAAAATTTAACTGTGAAAAGGTAAAGCACAACAAAACACTACTGAAAAATCCAACCCTTGCATTTCAATGAAAGAAATTCAAATGATCTCTGAAAAATCAAAAGAATGTAACTGTAATAAGGTAAACCATGACAAAACAGTACTAAAATATTTTAACTCTTGCATATCAATGAAAGAAATTCAGAAATGAACTTTGAAAAATCAATGAGAATGTAACTGTGACAAGGTAAACCACGACATAACACTACTGAAATAATCCAACTCTTGCATTTCAACAAAAGAAATTCAAAATGAACTTTGAAAAATTAATAGAATGTATTTGTGACAAGGTAAATCACGACAAAACACTACTGAAATATTCCAACTCTTGCATGTCAATGACAGAAATTCAAACAGAACTTTGAAAAATCAAGAGAACGTAACTGTGACAAGGTAAACCACATCAAAACACTACTTAAATATTCCAACTCTTGCATTTCAACGAAAGAAATTCAAAATGAACTTTCAAAAATTAAGAGAATGTAACTGTGACAAGGTAAACCACAACAAAACACTAGTGAAATATTCCAATTCTTTCATTTCTACGACAGAAATTAAAACTAATTTTAGAAAAACCTAAAGAATTTATCTGTGACAATTTAAACTGCAAGAAAAAAAGGCTGAAATGATCCAACCATTGAAATACAGAGAAAGAAAATCAAAATGCTCTTTGAGAAATCAATAGAACACAACTCTGAAAACGTAAAAAGTGTCAGAACGCTACTGAATTATTCTAACTGTCGCTTTTCAACTAATGAAATCAATAATGTACTTTGAAAAATGAATAGAATGTAACTGTGACAAGGTAAACCTTGCAACAAAATACTACTGAAATATTCGAACTCTTGCATTTCAACGAAAGAAATTCAAAATGAACTTTAAAAAATTAATAGAATGTAACTGTGACAAGGTCAACCACGACAAAACACTACTGAAATAATCCAACTCTTGCATTTCAATGAAAGAAATTCAAAATGAACTTTTGAAAAATCAAAAAATGTAACTGAGAGAAGGTAAACCACAACAAAACACTACTGAAATATTCCAACTCTTGCATTTCAATGATAGAAATCTGAAATGAACTTTGAAAAATCATGAGAATGTGACTGTGACAAGGTAAACCATGACAAAACACTACTGAAATATTCCAACTCTTGCATTTCAACGAAAGAAATTCAAAATGAACTTTGAAAAATTAATAGAATGTAACTGTGATAAGGTAAACCACGACAAAACACTACTGAAATATTCCAAACCTTGCATTTCAATGAAAGAAATTCAAAATGAACTTTGAAAAATCAAGAGAATGTAACTGTGACTAGGTAAACCACAACAAAACACTAATGAAATATTCCAATTCTAGCATTTCAACGAAAGAAATCCAAAATGAACTTTGAAAAATTAAGAGAATGTAAGTGTGACAAGGTAAACCACAACAAAACACTACTGAAATATTCCAACTCTTGCATTTCAACGAAAGAAATTCAAAATAAACTTTGAAAAATCAAGAGAATGTAACTGTGACAAGGTACACCATGACAAAACACTACTGAAATAATCCAACTCTTGCATTTCAATGAAAGAAATTCAAAATAACCTTTGAAAAATTAATAGAATGTAACTGTGACAAGGTAAACCACGACAAAACACTACTGAAATAATCCAACTCTTGCATTACAATGTAAGAAATTCAAATGAACTTTGAAAAATCAAGAAAATGTATCTGTGACAAGGTAAACCACGACAAAACACTACTGAAATATTCCAACTCTTGCATTGCAATGAAAGAAATTCAAAATGAACTTTGAAAAATCATGAGAATGTGACTGTGACAAGGTAAACCATGACAAAACACTACTGAAATATTCCAACTCTTGCATTTCAGCGAAAGAAATACTAAATGAACTTTGAAAAATTAAGAGAATGTAACTGTGACTAGGTAAACCATAACAAAACACTACTGAAATATTCCAACTCTTGCATTTCAATGAAAGAAATTCAAAATGAACTTTGAAAAATCAAGAGAACGTAACTGTGACAAGGTAAACCACATCAAAACACTACTTAAATATTCCAACTCTTGCATTTCAACGAAAGAAATTCAAAATGAACTTTCAAAAATTAAGAGAATGTAACTGTGACAAGGTAAGCCACGACAAAACACTACTGAAATATTCCAACTCTTGCATTTCAATGATAGAAATTAAAATGAACTTTGAAAAATTAAGAGAATGTAACTGTGACAAGGTAAACCGCAACAATACATTACTGAACTATTCCAACTCTTGCATTTCAACGTAAGAAAATCCAAATGAACTTTGAAAAATCAAGAGAATGTAACTGTGACATGGTAAACAAGGACAAAACACTACTGAAATATTCCAACTCTTGCATTTCAGCGAAAGAAATCCAAAATGAACTTTGAAAAATCAAGAGAATGTATCTGTGACAAGGTAAAGCATGACAAAACACTACTGAAATATTCCAACTCTTGTATTTCAATGCAAGAAATTCAAAATGAAATTTGAAAAATCAAGAGAATGTAACTGCGACATGGTAAACTACGACAATACACTACTGAAATAATCCAACTCTTGCATTTCAATGAATGAAACTCAAATGAACTTTTAAAAATCAATATAATTTAAGTGTGACGGTGCAAAATTCTACCCAACAAAACTGAAAGTTCCCAACAATCATTAAATCGAAAAAAGACCAAAATTAATGAAAAATACATAGAATGTAGTTGTGACAAGTTAAGTCATGGTACCACACTACCGACATATTTAAAATCATTATATCCGATGAAAAAAATCAAAATGAGATTCTGAATATATATGAAATACAACTGGGACACGATAAACCACGACAAAAAACTAATTAAATATTCCAAATTTTGCATTTCAACGAAAGAAATTCAAGATGAACTTTGAAAAATCACGAGAATGTAACTGTGACAAGGTAAACCACACCAAAACACTACTGAAATGTTCCAACTCATGCATTTCAATGAAAGAAAATCAAATTGAACTTTGAAAAATCAAGAGAATGTAACTGTGACAAGTTAAACCACAACAAAACACTACTGAAATATTCCAACTCTTGAATTTCAACGAATGAAATTCTAAATGAACTTTGAAAAATTAAGAAAATGTAACTACGACAAGGTAAACTACAACAAAACACTACTGAAATATTCCAACTCTTGCATTTCAATGAAAAAAATCCGCAATGAACGTTGAAAATCAATAGAATGTAACTGCGACAAGGTAAACTATGACAAAACACTACTGAAATAATCCAACTCATCCAACTCAACATGACATAATCCAACTAATCATTTTAATGTTTTTCTATTGATTTAGTGTTTGATTTAAACGGTATGTATTCCCCTCTATTACAGGCCTAGGAGCCTTTGGGGGATTAGCACAATGTGTTTCTAGTATTATTAATTGATTATGAATAAATCTTATCTTATGTTATTAAAACCCCGTCACAACCCTCAGGGCAATGGTTGTAAGTTATGCCCTGGGGGCATATAAGGTTTTTATAGAAAGTGTTGTCGTAGAAACTTTAAAAAGGGCTCATTCGATTGGAAATTTAAAGACTAGTGTCCTTTTTAATAGTCAAAGTGATTGAAGGGCAACTAATCCCCGTCTCAAACCCACCATTTCCCGAAACACATCCAATCAAATTTTTGAGATAGTCATTTTGTTCAACGTAGTTGAAAATTCTAGAAATTGTCTCTTTGAGTATGACAACCCCCCACAACCCTCAGGGCAAGGGTTGTAAGTTATGTCCTGGGGGTATATAAGGTTTTTATAGAAAGTTTTGTAGTAAAAACTTCAAACTGGGCTCATTCGATTGGAAAATGAAAGGGCTAGTGCCCTTTTTAATAGTCAAAAGTGATTGGAGGGCAACTAACCCCCATTTCGCGTCCACCATTTCCCCGAACACATTCAATCAAAATTTTGAGATAGTTATTTTGTTCAAAGTCTTTTAAAGGTCCAGAAATTATGTCTTTGAGGATGACAACCCCCCTACAACCCCCAGAGCAAAGGTTGCAAGTTACGCCCTGGGGGCACATAAGCTTTTTTTTATAGAAAGTATTGTCGTAGAAACTTCAAAAAGGGTTCATTCAATTGGAAATTGAGATGGCTAGTGACCTTACTAATAGTCAAAGGTGATTGGAGGGCAAATGCCCCCCCCCCCACGCCCATCATGTCCCCAAACACTTCCGATCAAGCCATTTAGTTGAACGTAGTTGAAGGGTCAGGAAACTATGTCTTTGAGTATGAAAATCCCCCCCCCCACAGTTGTCAGGGCTAGGGTTGTAAGTTATGCTCTGGGGTCTATAAGGTTCTTATAGAAAGCGTTGTCGTAAAAACTTCAAAAAGGGCTCATTCAATTGGAAATTGAGAGGGATATTGTCTTTTTTAAAAGCTGAATGTAATCGAAGGGAGAATCACCCCTCCCCCACGCCCATCATTTCCCCAAACATTTCAGATAAACATTTTGATGTGGCTATTGTGTTCCACGTAGTTGAAAAGTCTGAAAATTATGTCTTTAAGGAGGACAACCCTCCCTTCATTACCCTTAGGACAAGGGTGGTAAGTTATGCCCTTGGGGCATATAAGGTTTTTATAGAAAGTTTTGTCGTAGAAGCTTCAAAAAGGGCTCAATTTCCATGATTGGAAATTGAGAGGAGTAGTGCTTTTTTCATTAGTCGAAAGTGATCAGAGGGCAAATGCCCCCGCGCCCGTCATTTCTCCAAACACCACCAATTAAAATTTTGAGATAACCCTTTTTGTCTACGTGCTACACACCCCCCCCCTCCCCACACACACAATTATTAGTGTCCCAAAATATATCTAATAGAAATTTTGAGATGACCATTCTGTTCAAAATAGTCTAAATATCAAACAGTTCGTGGTAACAAACTGTAAGTAAGGAGCGACCCGCCTCAATGGTAACCGAAACTCTAGAAAACGGGTTTTGATACAAATAGATACATCAAAAGAATCAGATTTCAATGCTAAATTCAAATATATAACTTTCATCAAGTTTAGTCCTACCCATCAGAAGTTACGCGCCTAAGGGAATTTGGCTGATTTTCGAAAAAGAGGGAAAGACAACCCCTAAAACTTATAGAACCTTAATGAAAATGACACCATCATATTCAGCGTATCAGAGAACCCTACTGTAGAGGTCCTATCTACAAAAATGTGGTTTACCTTGACACAGTTACATTTTCTTGATTTTCGTTAGGTTAGGTTAGGCTAGATCAAGTTAGGTTAGGTCAGGTTAAGTTAGGTTAGGTTAGGTTAGCCTACGTACGCGCACGTATGTAGGCTAACCTAACTTAAATTAACCTAACCTAACTTGATCTAGCCTAACCTAACCTAACCTAAAAAAATCAAGAAAATGTAACTGTGTCAAGGTAAAGCACAACAAAACCTATTTCAACGAAAGAAATCCAAAATGAACTTTGAAAAATCAAGAGAATGTAACTGTGATAAGGTAAACCACGACAAAACACTACTGAAATATTCCAACTCTTGCATTTCAACAAAAGAAATCCAAAATGAACTCTGAAAAATCAAGAAAATGTAACTGTGACAGGGTAAACCACGACAAAACACTACTGAAATATTACAACTCTTGCATTTCAACAAAAGAAATCCAAAATAAACTTGGAAAAATCAAGAGAATGGAACTTTGACAGGGTAAACCACGACAAAACACTACTGAAATATTCCAACTCTTGCATTTCAACGAATGAAATTCAAAATGAACTTTGGAAAATCAAGACAATGTATCTGTGACAAAGTAAACCATGACAAAACACTACTGAAATATTCCAACTCTTGCATTTCAACGAAAAGAAATTCAAAATGAACTTTGAAAAATTACGAGAATGTAACTGTGACAAGGAAAACCACGAGAAAACACTATTAAAATATTCCAACTTTTCCATTTGAACGAAAGAAATCCAAAAAGGACATTAAAAAATCAAGAGAATGTAACTGTGACAAGGTAAAGCATGACAAGACACTACTAAAATATTCCAACTCTTGCATTTCAATGAAATTCAAAATGAACTTTGAAAAATCAATAGAATGTAACTGTGACATGGTAAACCATGACAACACACTACTGAAATATTCCAACTCTTGCATTTCAACGAAAGAAATGACATGGTAAATCACGGCAAAACACTACTGAAATATTCCAACTCTTGCATTTCAACGAAAGAAATTCAAAATGAACTTTGAAAAATCAAGAGAATGTAACTGCGACATGGTAAACCACGACAATACACTACTGAAATAATCCAACTCTTGCATTTGAATGAAATAAATATAAATGAACTGTGAAAAATCAAGAGAATGAAAGTTTGACATGGTAAACCACGACAAAACACTACTGAATTATTCCAACTCTTGCATTTCAATGAAAGAAATTCAAATGAACTTTGAAAAATCAAGAGAATGAAAGTGTGACAGGGTAAAGCACAACAAAACACTACTGAAATATTCCAACTCTTGTATTTCAACAAAAGATATTCAAAATGGACTTTTAAAAATCAAGAGAATGTAACTGTGACAAGGTAAACCACGACAAAACACTACTGAAATGTTCCAACTCATGCATTTCAATGAAAGAAATTCAAAATAAACTTTGAAAAATCAAGAGAATGTAACTGTGACAAGGTAAACCACAACAAAACACTACGGAAATATTCCAACTCTTACATTTCAAGGAAAGAAATTCAAAATGAACTTTGAAAAATCAAGAGAATGAAAGTGTGACAGGGTAAACCACGACGAAACACTACTGAAATATTCCAACTCTTGCATTTCAACAAAAGATATTCAAAATAAACTTTTAAAAATTAAGAGAATGTAACTGTGACAAGGTAAACCACGACAAAACACTACTGAAATTTTCCAACTCATGCATTTCAATGAAAGAAAATCAATATGAGCTTTGAAAAATTAAGAAAATGTATGTTTGACAATGGAAAACATGGAAATGAAATATTGAAATATTCAAGCTATTGCATGTCAACGAAATAAATTTATAGGAGCATTGAAAAATCATGAGAATGAAAATGTGAAACGGAAAACACTAGCACAACATTACTGATATATTCCAACCCTTGCATTTCAACGAAAGAAATTCATTGCATTTCAACAAAAGAAATTCAAAATGAACTTTTAAAAATCAAGAGAATGAAAGTGTGACAGGGTAAAGCACAACAAAACACTACTGAAATATTCCAAATCTAGTATTTCAACAAAAGATATTCAAAATAGACTTTTAAAAATTAAGAGAATGTAACTGTGACAAGTTAAACGACGACAAAACACTACTGAAATATTCCAACTCTTGCATTTAAATGAAATACATTAACATTAATCTTTGAAAAATCACGAGAATATAACTAAGAAACTTTAAACCACTTCAAAACACAACTTAAACATTCCAAAGCTTAAATATTAAGAAAAGAAATACAAAATAAACTTTGAAAAATCAAGAGGATGTCACTGCGAAATAGCAAAACTCAACAAAACACAACTGAAATATTGCAACTCTTGCATTTCAACGAAAGAAGTCCGCAATGAACGTTGAAATCAAGAGAATGTAACTGCGACAAGGTAAACCATGACAAAACACTAGTGAAATATTCCAACTCTTGCCCTTCAATGAAAGAAATTCAAAATGAACTTTGAAAAATCAAGAGAATGTAACTGTGACAAGATAAAAAATATCAAAACACTACTGAAATATTCCCACTCTTGCATTTCAACGAATGAAATCCAAAATGAACTTTGAAAAATCAAGAGAATGTAACTGTGACAAGGTAAACCACATCAAAACACTACTGAAATATTCCAACTCTTGCATTTCAACGATAGAAATTCAAAATGAACTTTGAAAAATTAAGAGAATGTAACTGTGTTAACGTAAACCACAACAAAACACTACTGAAAAATTCCAACTCTTGCATTTCAACGAAAGAAATTCCAAATGAACTTTGAAAAATCAAGAGAATGTAACTGTAACATGGTAAACCACGATAAAACACAACTGAAATAATCCAACTCTTGCATTTCAATGAAAGAAATTCAAAATGAACTTTGAAAAATCAAGAGAATGTAAGTGTGAGAAGGTAAACCACGACAAAACACTACTGAAATATTCCAACTCTCGCATTTCACCGACAGAAATTCAAAATGAACTTTGAAAAATTAAGAGAATGTAACTGTGAGAAGGTAAAGCACAACAAAACACCACTGAAATATTCCAACTCTTGCATTTCAATGAAAGAAATTCGAAATGAACTTTGGAAAATCAATAGAATGTAACTGTGACAAAGGTAAATCATGACAAAATACTACTGAAGTATTCCAAATCTTTCATTTCAAAGAAAAGGAATTCAAAATGAAATCTGAAAATTTAAGACAATGTGACTGTGACAAGGTAAAACATGACAAAACACTACTGAAATATTCCAACTCTTGCATTTCAATGAAGGAAATCCAAAACGAACTTTGAAAAATTAAGAGAATGTAACTGTGACAAGGTAAACCATGACAAAACACTACTGAAATATTCCAACTCTTGTAATTTCAATGAAAGAAATTCAAAATGAGCTTTGAAAAATCAAGAGAATGTAACTGTGACAAGGTAAGCCATGACAAAACACTAATGAAATATTCCAACTCTTGCATTTCAACGAAAGAAATTCAAAATGATCTTTGAAAAATCAAGAAAATGTAACTGTGATAAGCTAAACCACAACAGAACACTACTGAAATATTCCAACTCTTGCATTTCATTAAAATAAATCCAAAATGAACTTTGAAAAATCAAGAGAAAGTAAGTCTGACAAGGTAAACTATAAAGCAAAGAAATTGAGGTATTATAACTCGTTTATATCTACGAAAGGAATACAAAATGAAACATGAAAAATTAAGAGAAAACAACTTTAACAAAGTAAAAACCAAAATAACACTCTTGAAGTGTCCCAACTCCTTCATTTCACCGAAAGAAAAGCAAAATGAACTTTGAAAAATCATGAGAATGTAACTGTGACAAGGTAAACCACGACAAAACACTACTGAAATATTCCAGCTCTTGCATTTCAATGAAAGAAATTCGAAATGAACTTACAAAAATCAAGAGAATGTAACTGTGACAAGGTAAACCGTGACAAAACACTATTGAAATATTCCAACTCTTTCATTTCATCGAAAGAAATTCAAAATGAACTTTGAAAAATTAAGAGAATGTAAATGTGACAAGGAAAAACCACGACAAAACACTACTGGAATATTCCAAAATATTCCAACTCTTGCATTTCAACGATAGAAATTCAAAATGATCTTTGAAAAATTAAGAGAATGTAACTGTGTTAAGGTAAACCACAACAAAACACTACTGACATATTTCCATTCTTGCATTTTAACGAAAGAAATACGAAGTGAACTTTGAAAAACCAAGAGAATATAACTGTGGCATGGTAAACCATGAGAAAACCGTACTGAAATAATCCAACTCTTGCATTTCAACAAAAGAAATTCAAAATGAACTTTGAAAAATCAAGAGAATATAACTGTGACATGGTAAACCACGAAAAAACACTACTGAAATACACCAACTCTCGCATTTCAACGAAAGAAATTCAAAATGAACTTTGAAAAATTAAGAAAATGTAACTGTGACAAGGTAAAGCACAACAAAACACTACTGAAATAATCCAACTCTTGCATTACAATGTAAAAAATTCAAATGAACTTTGAAAAATCAAGAGAATATAACTGTGACAAGGTAAACCACGACAAAACACTACTGACATATTCCAACTCTTGCATTTCAATGAAAGAAATTCGAAATGAACTTTGAAAAATTAAGAGAATGTAACTGTGACTAGGTAAACCACGACAAAACACTACTGAAATATTCCAACTCTTGCATTTCAATGAATAAAATTAGAAATAAACTTTGAAAAATCAATAGATTATATCTGTGGCAAGGCATGCCCTCAAAAACGCCACTGAAATTTTGCAGCTAACCCTTTTCAACGAAACAATTTAAAAATGAATTTTGAATAAGAAAGAGAATGTAAGTGTGACAAGGTAAAGCACAACAAAACACTTGTGAAATAATCCAACTCTTGCATTTCAATGAAAGAAATTCAAATGAACTTTGAAAAATCAAGGGAATGTAACTGTGACAAGGTAAACCACGACAAAACACTACTGAAATATTCCAACTCATGCATTTCAACGAAAGAAATTCAAAATGAACTTTGAAAAATCAAGAGAATGTAACTGTAACAAGGTAAACCATGACGAAACATTACTGAAATATTCCAACTCTTGCATTTCAATTAAAGAAATTAAAAATGAACTTTGAAAAATTAAGAGAATGTAACTGTGACAAGGTAAAGCACAACAAAACACTACTGAAAAATCCAACTCTTGCATTTCAATGAAAGAAATTCAAATGAACTTTGAAAAATCAAAAGAATGTAACTGTGAGAAGGTAAACCACGACAAAACAGTACTGAAATATTTCAACTCTTGCATTTCAATGAAAGAAATTCGAAATGAACTTTGAAAAGTCATGAGAATGTTTCTGTGACAAGGTAAACCATGACAAAACACTACTGAAATATTCCAACTCTTGAATTTCAAAGAAAGAAATTCAAAATAAACTTTGAAAAATTAATAGAATGTATCTGTGACAAGGTAAACCATGACAAAACACTACTGAAATATTCCAACTCTTGCATTTCAATGACAGAAATTCAAACAGAACTTTGAAAAATCAAGAGAATGTAACTGTGACTAGGTAAACCACAACAAAACACTACTGAAATATTCCAAATCTTGCATTTCAACGAAAGAAAACCAAAATGAACTTTGAAAAATCAAGATAATGTAACTGTGACAAGTTAAACCACAACAATACACTACTTAAATATTCCAACTCTTGCATTTCAACGACAGAAATTCAAAATGAACTTTGAAAAATCAAGAGAATGTAATTGTGACAAGGTAAACCACGACAAAACACTATTGACATATTCCAACTCTTGCATTTCAATGAAAGAAATTAAAAATGAACTTTTAAAAATTAATGTATTGTATCTGTGACAATGTAAAGCGCGTGCAAAAACTAAAGAAATGTTCTAACCCTTGCAATTCAGCGAAAGAAAATCAAAATGCTCTTTGAAAAATTAAGAAAATACAAGTGTGACAACGAAAAAAGTGACAGAAAACCACTGAATTATTCTAACTGTCTCATTTCAACTAATGAAAATCATAATGTTCTTTGAAAAAGTTATCGAATGTAACTGTGACAAGGTAAACCTTGACAAAACACTACTGAAATATTCAAACTCTTGCATTTCAATGAAAGAAATTCAAAAAGAACTTTGAAAAATTAATAGAATATAACTGTGACAAGGTAAACCACGACAAAACACTACTGAAAAATCCAAATCTGGCATTTCAATGAAAAAAATTCAAATGAACTTTGAAAAATCAAAAAAATGTAACTGAGAGAAGGTAAAGCACATCAAAACACTACTGAAATATACCAACTCTTGCATTTCAATGAAAGAAATCTGAAATGAACTTTGAAAAGTCATGAGAATGTGACTGTGACAAGGTAAACCATGACAAAACACTACTGAAATATTCCAACTCTTGCATTTCAACGAAATAAATTCAAAATGAACTTTGAAAAATTAATAGAATGTATCTGTGACAAGGTAAACCATGACAAAACACTACTGAAATATTCCAACTCTTGCATTTCAACGACAGAAATTCAAACTGAACATTGAAAAATTAAGAGAATGTAACTGTGACAAGGTAAACCACAACAAAACACTACTGAAGTATTCCAACTCTTGCACTTCATCGAAAGGAATCCAACATGAACTTTGAAAAATTAAGAGAAAGCAAGTGTGACATGGTAAACCACAACAAAACACTACTGAAATATTCCAACTCTTGCATTTCAAAGAAAGAAATTCAAAATGAACTTTGAAAAATCAAGAGAATGTATCTGTGACAAGGTAAACCTTGACAAAACACTACTGAAATATTCAAACTCTTGCATTTCAATGAAAGAAATTCAAAAAGAACTTTGAAAAATTAATAGAATATAACTGTGACAAGGTAAACCACGACAAAACACTACTGAAAAATCCAACTCTTGCATTTCAATGAAAGAAATTCAAATGAACTTTGAAAAATCAAGAAAATGTAACTGAGAGAAGGTAAACCACGACAAAACACTACTGAAATATTCCAACTCTTGCATTGCAATGAAAGAAATTCGAAATGAACTTTGAAAAGTCATGAGAATGTTACTGTGACAAGGTAAACCATGACAAAACACTACTGAAATATTCCAACTCTTGCATTTCAAAGAAAGAAATTCAAAATGAACTTTGAAAAATTAATAGAATGTAACTGTGACAAGGTAAACCATAACAAAACACTACTGAAATATTCCAACTCTTGCATTTCAATGAAAGAAATTCAAAATGAACTTTGAAAAATCAAGAGAACGTAACTGTGACAAGGTAAACCACAACAAAACACTACTTAAATATTCCAACTCTTGCATTTCAACGAAAGAAATTCAAAATGAACTTTCAAAAATTAAGAGAATGTAACTGTGACAAGGTAAGCCACGACGAAACACTACTGAAATATTCCAACTCTTGCATTTCAATGATAGAAATTAAAAATGAACTTTTAAAAATTAAGAGAATGTAACTGTGACATGGTAAACCGCAACAAAACACTACTGAAATATTCCAACTCTTGCATTTCAACGAAAGAAAATCAGAATGAACTTTGAAAAATCAAGAGAATGTAAGTGTGACATGGTAAACAAAGACAGAACACTACTGAAATATTCCAACTCTTGCATTTCAACGAAAGAAATCCAAAATGAACTTTGAAAAATCAAGAGAATGTAACTGTGACAATGTAAAGCATGACAAAACACTACTGAAATATTCCAACTCTTGTATTTCAATGCAAGAAATTCAAAATGAAATTTGAAAAATCAAGAGAATGTAACTGCGACATGGTAAACTACGACAATACACTACTGAAATAATCCAACTCTTGCATTTCAATGAATGAAACTCAAATAAACTTTGAAAAATCAAGGGAATGAAAGTGTGACAGGGTAAACAACGACAAAACACTACTGAATTATTCCAACTCTTGCATTTCAACGAAAAAAAAAATCCAAAATGAACTTTGAAAAATCAAGAAAATGTAGCTGTGACAAGGTAAACCACGATAAAACACTACTGAAATAATCCAATTCTTGCATTTCAATGAAAAAAAAATCAAAATGAACTTTGAAAAATCAAGAGAATTTAACTGTGACACATAAACCACAACAAAACACTACTGAAATATTCCAACTCTTGCATTTCAACGAAAAAAATTCAAAATGAACTTTGAAAAATCACGAGAATGTAACTGTGACAAGGTAAACCACACCAAAACACTACTGAAATGTTCCAACTCATGCATTTCAATGAAAGAAAATCAAATTGAACTTTGAAAAATCAAGAGAATGTAACTGTGACAAGGTAAACCACATCAAAACACTACTGAAATATTCCAACTCTTGAATTTCAACGAATGAAATTCAAAATGAACTTTGAAAAATTTAGAAAATGTAACTATGTCAAGGTAAACTACAACAAAACACTACTGAAATATTCCAACTCTTGCATTTAAATGAAAAAAATCCGCAATGAACGTTGAAAATCAAGAGAATGTAACTGAGACAAGGTAAACCACTACAAAACACTACTGAAATATTCAAACTCTAGCATTTCAATGAAATAAATCCACAATGAACTTTGAAAATCAAAAGAATGTAACTGTGACAAGGTAAACCATGACAAAACACTAATGTTGTGAGGGGGGGTCAAAAGGTGGGGGTGGGGACCCTTCTGTGTCCCACAATGCGCAAATTAAAAAATATTAAAAAATGGGGGTTATGGGGTCTTTGGGGTGCTGGGGGGCCTTTGGAGGTCGGGGGGACCTTTGGAGACGGGGGGTTTCGTTGGGGTTGGGGGTTGGGGTAGCGTATCCCTTTGGGGTTGGGATAGGGGACCTCACGACACTGTTCAAATAGAACTTGTGTATTATAACGACCATAGAGTTTCACCCTCAAATCATCTTGTAAAACATTTTCTATAATCATCTTTTAAAATGTCTAACTGTTTCGCCGAAATAATTCCCTAAATTGTCTAAAACGGTTTCACCCAAATAACCCCTAAACGTAATTTCTGCGTGTTCCTTTTGTTTTTGGCATCCCTACGGTGTCACATTTGAAATTACTTGGAAACCTTTTCCCGCGCTAATCTCTTCATCTCCAAGATCAAAACATTCGCCCGGAAACAATTCTCCTGGAAGAACTCCAAAGACATTAATCAACTTCGCCCGGAGACATTTCTCGGAAACGTGTTCTCCCTGGGGATTCCATGCCCATATTTGGTGTGGGATTGGGACTGACATCACAGGTGTTCTCCCTAGGGACTCTATGCCCAAATATGGTGTACTGTTCGGAGTTATAGGGTCATTTCTACTCCCTTTCATGCCCACCATTTCCCAAAACACATCCCATCAAAAATTTGATATGGCAATTTTTTTCAGCAAAGTTGATTTCCAGATAGAAATTTTGTTTTTGAGGAGTACAGTCCCCCATAGCCCTCAGGGCAAGGAGTATAAGTTATGCCCTGTAGATATATAATGTTTTTATAAACAGCGTTGCTATCAGAACATCGTAAAAGCCTCACTAAATTGGAAATTCAAAGGGCTAGTGCCCATTTTAACAGTCGAAAGTGATTGGAGGGCAACTAACCCCCCTCACACGCCCACCTTTCCCCAAACACATTCAATCAAAATTTTGAGATAGCCATTTTATTCAACGCAGTTTTAAGTTTTGGAAATACGGTCTTTGAGGATGCCAACCCCCCACAGTCCTCAGGGCAAGGGCTGTAAGTTATACCCTGGGAGCAAACAAGGTTTTTATAGAACGCATTATCGTAAAAACTTCAAAAAGGGCTTATTCCATTGGAAATTGAAATGGCTAGTGCCCTTTATAATAGTCGAAAGTGATTGGAAGGCAACTAACGCTCCTTCCACGCCCACCATATCCCCAAACACATCCAATCAAAATTTTGAGATAGCCATTTTTTCTACGCAGTTTAAAGTTTAAGAAATCATACCTTTGAGCAGAACACTCCCCCCCACAGTCTTCAGGGCAAGGGTTATAAGTTATTTTCTGGGGGCATATAAGTTTCTATTGAAATCTTTGTCGTATAAACTTGAAAAAGGGCTCATTCGAGTGGAAATTCAAAGCTCTAGTGCCCTCCTTAATAGTCGAAAGTTATTTGAGGGCAACTAACCCCCCTCTCACACTCACCTTTTCCCCAAACACATCCAATCAAAATTGTTAGATAGCCATTTTGTTCAGCGTAGTTGATTTCCAGATAAAAATTATGTTTTTGAGGAGGACAATCCACCAAAGCCCTCAGGGCAATGGTTGTAAGTTATGCCCTGGGGGCATATAAGGTTTTTATAAAAAGCGTTGTCGTAGAAACTTCAAAAAAGGCTCATTCGATTGGAAATTTAGATGGCTAGTGCCCTTTTTAATAGTCGACAGTGATTGGAAGGCAACAAACACCCCTTCCACGCCCACCATTTCCCCAAACATATCCAATCAAAATTTTTAGATAGCCATTTTGTTCCACGCAGTTTAAAGTTCAGGAAATTATACCTTAGAGCAGGACACTCCCACCACAGTCTTCAGGGCAAGGGTTATAAGTTACGCCCGGGGGGGCATATAAGCTTTTATTGAAATCTTTGTTGTAGAAACTTGAAAAAGAACTACTTCGATTGGAAATTCAAAGGTCTAGTGCCCTTTTTAATAGTCGAAAGTGATTTGAGGGCAACTAGCCCCCCTCTCATGCCCACCTTTTCCCCAAACACATCCAATCAAAATTTTTAGATAGCCATTTTATTCAACAAAGCTGAAAGTTTTGGAAATTAGGTCTTTAAGGATGACAACCCCTCCGCCCCCCCACAACCCTCAGGGCAAGGGTTGTAATTTATTCCCTGGGGGCATGTAATGTTTTTCTAGAAAGTGATGTTATAAAAACATCAAAAAGGAAAATTGGAAATTAAATTGGAAATTTAAAGGCCTAGTGCCCTTTTCATAGTCAAAAGTGATTGAAGGGCAACTAACCCCCCTCTCACGCCCACCATTTCCGCAAACACATCCAATCAAAATTTTGAGATATCCATTTTGTTCAACGTAGTTGAAAGTTCTGGAAATTAGGTCTTTTAGGATGATAACCCCCTCAGAGCCCTCAGTGCAAGGGTAGGCCCTCAGTGCAAGGGTTGTAAATTATGCCCTGGGGGTATATAATGTTTATATAGAAAGTTGTTGTAGAAATGTCAAAAAGGGATCATTTGTTTGGAATTGCCCTTTTTAATTGTCGAAAGTGCGTGGGGAGAAATTGCCCCCCCCCTCTGACGCCCACCATTTCCCCAAACACATTCAATTAAAGTTTAGAAATAGCCATTTTGTTAAACGTATTTTAAAGCTCTGGAAATTATGTATTTATGGATGACAAACCCCCCAGAGCCCCCAGGGCAAAGGTTGTAAGTTATGCCCTGGGGCATATAAGGTTTTTATAGATAAAGTTAGCGTAGTAACTTCAAAAGGGGTTCATTCAATTGGAAATTGAGAGGGATAGTGCCCCTTTTAATAGTCGGAAGTGATTGGAGGGTAACTAACCACCCTTTCACGCGCACCAGTCCCCCAAACACATCCAATCAAAATATTCAGATAGCCATTTTGTTCAACGTAGTAGAAAGTTCTGGAAATTAGGTCTTTGAGGATGACAACCCCCCCCCCCCTACCCCTCAGGGCAAGGGTTGTAAGTTGTGCCCTGGGGGCATATAAGGTTTTTATAGAAAGCGTTGTCGTTGAAACTCGAAAAGGGCTCATTCGATTGGAAATCGAAAGGCCTAGTGCCCTTTTTAATTATCGAAAGTGATTGGAAGGCTTGAAATTTCTATCGTAAAGATCGATGTGGGTATAATGTATGATGTTTTTGTTGTTGTTTTTGTTTAGACCAGGGCACTTCGTATCGAAGAATTTGTCGTAGGAACTTCGAAAAGGGCTCATTCGATTGAAAACAGAAAGGGCTGATGCCCTTTTTAATAGTCGAAAGTTTGGAGGGCAACTATTCCCCCTCCCACGCCCATCCTCCCATTTGCCTTTATGTTTAAAAACTAAATGTTGTCTTAAGATTAAATCAAAACGTACTCTGTTAATGCTAACTCCCAATAAGGCATCTTAGCAGTATCCCAAGAACTACTGAGGGTATTATGTTCAAACTTTCGGGGCTACTTCTGCTCTTAAAATTTAACTAAGTCAAAATAGCATAAGTGTATCCAAGCTATCAAAGAAAGTAAGCAGATTTTTCGCGAATGGTATCAGGTTTTCCATTTCAGGTCAACTAGAGGAGGTATGAAACGAAATTAAACACTCCTATTTGTGTCCAGATTTTTAAAAGGGTGTGTATTGTTAAAAATTGCTGAAAATTTTCTCCTGCATACAAATAGCAGGCCAAACTATAAAGTCGTCAAAAAACGAAAAGATTTAAAGTATTATTTTCTTTTTCTCTGAAAAAGCTATGTCAATATAAAACGAACAGAAATTAATTAATGAACTTTTTTCACAAAATAAGTTTTTCAAAGAAAAGTAAAGAACTCCATTAAAAAAAAAATGAGCAAAAATCAAATCAAATAATCTACCAAGCGTAAAACTACCACAAATAAGCATCGATAAGTAAATGAACCCCAAAACGAACAGAAATTACAGCAAATAACTGACTCAATCTCAACACGAGCAGAAATTAACATAAGTGGGTCTCAAAAACCCTATGCCTTCCCAAGGCCAGAATATAAGTTGTACTTTACTGAAAAAAGTACAAATGAATGTGCATTGTCAGTTTAATATACGTAAATTACATATACTGATATTTAGTAATCAAACTGTTAATATTATTTGATTTATTAAAGCTATAAAAGTAAGAACATTTATATTTTTTTCAGTAAAGTGCAAATTATGTTCTGGCCTTGGGAAGGCATAGGAGTTTTGAGCCCAACTTATGTTAATTTCTGCTCATTTTGAGTTTGGGTCGGTTATTTATTGTAATTTCTGTTCGTTTTGGGTTTCATTTATTTATCGATGTTGATTTGCTGTAACTTTACGCTTGGTAGATTATTTAATTATATTTTTGCTCATTTTTGTTTAATGGAGTTCTTTACTTTTCTTTGAAAAACTTATTTTGTAGAAAAGTTTTTTTGATTAATTCTAACTAAACGACCCTTGGGTTTGGGAATCGTTTTTAAAGAATTGGGAACAAAATTTAAATTTTAGCGCAAAGAGTTAGATGTTGAAGAGGAGGCAACTCCCCTCATATGCATAATAATTTCTGTTTGTTTTAAGTTTTAATGTTGCTCCTTACTTTTAGGTGAAAAAAACTTGTTTTTTTTAATTTCTGATCGTTTTTTTAAATAACGGCAAGATACCTGGCTTCACGTCCACGGAAAAATCCCCCTCCGCATAGAAATATTCTCTAGACAATTCAATCCTGGCGAAGACTTACCCCGGACAATTACTGTTAACATCTCCACGCGTAAAATTAAATCGGCAAAGAGAAAGCAAGACATATAAAGAAATTTCGTATATGAATTCTTGCAAATTTACCCAGCGTCAAATTTCTTTTTAAAATTTCGTCTCCTGGAAACTATTTAAAATTCTCCCAGCAGAAAATTCGTCCTCCGTGGAAAATGTATGCATACTTCCCAAAACAAATAAAACAAAGGGCGATTTTTATAACTTGCAAACCTTTCCCCAGGTGATGTAGGGGGTCATTTTATCTCGAAAGGTATAGTTATCGGGCCTTTCAACTATGCTGATGAACGGAAATTAAAAGTTCTAGTGCCCTTTCTAAGTGATCAAAAAAAAAATTGGAGGGCAACTTGGCCCCCTCCCACGCTAATTTTTTTCCCGAAGTCACCCAATCAAAATTTTGAGATAGCCATTTTGTTCAGCATAGTCTAAAATTTAATAAATATGTCTTTGAGGGTGACTTAATCCCCCACAGTTCCCAGGGAAAGGGCTGCAAGTTATGAACTTTGTCAATTGTTTACATATAGTACTGATTATTGGGAAATATACAAACGTTTTCAGGAGGGATTAATATAGACATATTAATAAATATGTCTTTGAGGATGACCTAAGCACCCAAAGGTCCGAGGGTAAGGGCTGCAAGTTATGAACTTTACCCTGTGTTTACATATAGTATTGATTATTGGGAAGTATACAAACGTTTTCAGGAGGAATTTTTTCTGGGGGGGGGGGGGGTCGGAGTAGGGGATTCCCGATGGAGCTAAGAAATATCCCTGTGAGCGTATTACATCCTGATTGCAGCAATGCTAGTGACGTGCATTTGAAATGGTCGCTTCCTAACAGATGCAAATATCCTAGTGGTTGGCATACATGCTTGACCCAACGATTCGGCTTGTTTAGTCCCAGGTTGCATAAATTTCACTTTGGCAGAAACCGTAATGCTTCCGGGTCGGCACTGATGTTTGTTCAAAAAACACTTAAATGAAACATTACATTTACTTTATACTAGGATGTTTTTTTGTTTTTTTTTAGTTAACAAAATTTCCAGATACCTCGCTATTCTTCTGCAATTTTTTAGTGGCCATATACCTAGAAAGAATTATTTTCTGACTTCAAACTGTCCAAATACTTTACCCCCGGGGAGAATCCCCCCCCCCCCATGGAAAAGAAGGCTTTCCAAACTTGAGAATTTTATTTGAGTTTTACTTTTTTAATTTCCGTAGGGGGAAGGAATTTTGATACTTGTGTGTTATGGGCAACTCACTCAAGTTTACGCTGTGTAAAACTCAGAACAAAACCGGTTTCCAAATTTGAGAATTTTATTTGAGTTTTATTTTTTTTCAATTTCTGTAGTGGAAAGGACATTTGGTACTTGTGTGTTATGGGCAACTGACTCAAGTGTACGCTGTGTAAAACTCGAGAACAAAACCGGTTTCTTCGTTAGTTTTTTTTCAGCTTAGCGAGAGACAAGACAAAGAAAAGTGACAGAATATATGGGAAATATATAATTTGGGCTATATATTTGCAAATAAGGGGGGGGGGGTAAAGCAGTTGGATATTACATTACCCGGGGGGGGATGCCGTATTTCCCAGCATTATTTAAAAAACGATCAGAAATTTAATAAAAAAAAACAAGTTTATTCAACTGAAAGTAAGGAGTAACATTAAAACTTAAAACGAACAGAAACTATTACGTATATGAGGGGGTTCGTCCCCTCGTCAATACCTCGCTCGTTACGCTAATTTTTTTTGGTACTTTCAAAAGAGCTATCTAGTCTAATTAAACAGGCTTTGTGATTCAGGGATTTGTGATTCGAACCAAATTTAAACTTTAGCGTAATATTTAAACCCATAATACACAAGTACCAAGACTCCTTCCCCCTACAGAAAAAAAATAAAACTCAAATAAAGTTCTCAAATTTAGAAAGCCTTCTTTTCCACGGGGGGGGGGGGTATTTTCCGGGGTGTACAGTATTTGGACAGTTCGAAGTCAGAAAATAATTTTTTCTAGGTATATAGCCACTAAAAATCACAGAAGAATAGCGAGGTATCTGGAAATTTTGTTAACTAAAAAAAAAAAAATCCCAGTATAAAGTAAATGTAATGTTTTATTTAAGTGTTTTTTTTCCGAGTATTTTTTTTTTCAATGACCGTTTTTCCAAGTATTAAATAATATGATTAAGTTTATGTTATTGACAAGGATCGTTATTTACTATTCATTAGCCTACTATGAAGATTTTTTTTTTTGCTCCAACCAAATCCTATAGAAGAAAAATTTGTGGAAACCTTGTTAGGGGTCACTCAGTCACAAATTAAAACTTATATTTTTCCTTATTATGTGTCAAAATTTATTGGCAGGCAGCCAACAATGAGACAACAAACATTTTTTTTCCATGGTTTTTCCCTATTCTGATTTTTTTTTTCCTTTGGTTTCCTTATAATTACTATATAGTCCCAAATTTATAGAGGGGCATGGCCCCCCGGCCCCCCCCCCCTTGCTGGTGCCCATGGCCTCGTTAAGCCAAAAATGAGTAGAAAGAAATTCAAATAATTTTCCAAGCATAAAACTACCATAAATAAATGAATTGAACCCAAAACGAACAGAAATCAGAGGCAACGCTGTAGCGTTGCCTATAGTTAAGGCCTATAGTAAAATAGCAACAATTAGCATTAATACGGCTGCCAGCCGCCACACCTACTCAAGACCAGAAATTAATTTGCCCTTTACTGAAAACAAAATACATTTTAAATGTTTTCACTTTTTTTACTTCAACAAATAAAGAAGTATTAAGACTATCATAAGGAATAGATATCATAATATGTATATCAAACTGACAATACTTTTTTTTTTTTTTTTTTTAGTAAAGTGCAAATCATTTTCTGGTCTGAAGAAGACATGGGTGTTGTCAGCCATACTCCTTTTACTTTTTGCTTGTTTTGAGTTTGACTAGGCTATCTATTGTAATTTCTCTTAGTTTTTGGTTTCATTTATCAAACAGTTCGTGGTAACGAACTGTAAGTAAGGAGCGACCCGGCTCAATGGTAACCGATTTTGATACCAATAGATACATCAAAAGAATCACATTTTGATGCTGGTTTCAAATATATAAATTTCATCGAGTTTAGTTCTACGCATCAAAAGTTACGCGCCTGAGAAAATTTGGCTGATTTTCAAAAAAAGGGGGAAAGACCCCCTAAAAGCTATAGAACCTTAATGAAAATCACACCATCATATTCAGCGTATCAGAGAATCCTACTGTAGAGGTTTCAAGCTCCTATCTACAAAAATGTGGAATTTTGCCTTTTTTGCCAGAAGAAAGATCACGGATGCGTGTTTGTTTGTGTATTTGTGTGTTTGTTTTTTTTTTTTTTTTGTTTTTTTTTTTTTTTTCAGGGGTGATCTTATCGACCCAGTGGTCCTAGAATATCGTGGGAGGACTCAGTGGAACGGAAATTAAAAGTTCTTGTGCCCTTTTTAAGTGACCAAAAAAATGGAGGGCAACTAGGCCCCCTCCAACGCACATTTTTTCCCCAAAGTCACCCGATCAAAGTTTTGAGATAGTCATTTTGTTCAACATGGTCGAAAATATGATAACTATGTATTTAAGGATGACTTAATTCCCCGAAGTCCTCGGGGGGAGGGCTGAAAGTTATGAACTTTACCCAATGTTAACATATGGTATTGGTTATTGGGAAGTATAAAGACATTTTCAGGGGGGATTTTTTCTGGTAGTGGGGGGAGGGGGGTGGGTTGGGGGTTATGTGGGAGGATCTTTCCATGAAGGAATTTTCATGGGGGAAGGGACATTACTATGAAGGGGGCGCCGGATTTCCCAGCATTCTTTAAAAAAAAGAAAAAAAATTGAGCTGAAAGTAAGGAGCAACATCACAACTTAAAACGAACAGAAAATATTACGCATATTAATGGGTTCACCCCCTAGTCAATATCTCGCTCTCGCTCTTTAAGCCAAAGATGTTTTAGTACTTTCATAAGAGCTATTTATTCTAATTAACGGCCTTTGTGATTAAGGGTCATTTTTAAAGAACAAAATTCGAAATTTAGCTTAAAGAGCAAGGTATTGACTAGGGAGCGAATTCCCTAATATACGTATTAGGAATATATGAATATAGAAGTTCGTTACGTCAGTTATTTCGTAAGTTACGTATATTTATTGCTAATAAAAACGTTCGTAAATAAAATTAAACAAGTTTCGAGAAAGCCATTTAACCAAATAAAAGTAAAATTAATATGAAAATTTTGTTGTAATAATTCATGTACGGTGAGCCAATATCAAAACCTATATTAATTCAAAAACGTTCAAAAATTAAATAAAAAAAAAAGTTTTTTAACTGAAAGTAAGGAACGACCTTAAAACTTAAAACGAACAGAAATTATTCCGTATATGAAAGGGGCTGTCCCCTCCTCAACAACTCGCTCTTTACGTTAAAGTTTGACTTTCTCACAACTATATTTTTTTAAACAATAAAAAAATTTAGCGTAAAGAGCGAGGCGTTGAGGAGGGGACAGCCCCTTTCATATACGGAATAATTTCTGTATTGGTATTTCTGTATAGTATTGGTTTTGGTTTATTGAAAAGCCATTTAGCACAAGAAAAGTAAAATTAATATGCAAATTTTGTTTTACTTATTCAGTGACGGTGAGCCAAAATAAAAGCTGCATTAACTAAAAAACGATCAGAAATTAAATAAAAAAAACAAAGTTTTTTTTAACTGAAAGTAAGGAGCGATATCAAAACTTAAAACGAACAGAAATTAGTCCGTATATGAAAGGGGCTGTCCCCTCCTAAACGTCTCGCTCTTTACGCTAAAGTTTTTTATTGTTTTAGAAAATAAAGTTGTAAGACAGAGTCAAACTTTAGCGTAAAGAGCAAGGCGTTGAGGAGGGGGTAAATCAAAAGATGCTGTTTGTATTCAGGTCATTCCAATAGTATATCTGCGATATCTCGATAAAAACTTGGGGTTTGAACCAAAATTCTCAGGCAGTGTTGGGAAAAGGAAAGGGGAGATACGCACAAGAGGACTTAAAATTTTAATTTTAGAGAGAGAAGGGAAAGGGTAAATAATTTTTGTCTTTGATTCACCAAAACATTTTTGCGTTATAAGTTTTTAGGAAATATCTCGGGAACAGTAAAGGGGACGGAGTTCAAGCTTTCACGTAGTGTAAAAAAGACAAAAGGGGGTGACAGGAAAACTTTATTGTGTGCAGGAAGTGGGGAGACAGAGATAAAGCCTGAAGTTGTGTTTTCTTCAATCCAACTAAGCATATTGGACTATAAATCTCTATGGAACCTACAGCCTTTTCAGAGTTAAGTGGCAACGTAAATCAAAGTAAACTATGTGTAGCAAGATGACGAAAGTAGCATATCTGCAATATCCCGATAACGGCTTTGGGAATACAGTTGACATTTTCAAGAAGTGTTGGGGGTTGGGGGAGAAATGAACCACATACTTTGACTTTTAGGACAGAGGGCAAGAGTGCGAAGAATTGGTCTCCAATCTCTTCAAAAATTTCTAGACTAGGAGCCCCTATTTAACTAGAATCTATTCCTCGTGAAGCTGTGATGCAAACCGAAAAAAGCCACATGTACCCGAGCTATTGAAAATAGCACATCTTTATTGTCTAAGGTTCATGTTAGGGGATTGATTGGAAATTTTCAGGGCCAGAAGTAACACGAAGGAAATCACAATCCAGGACAGTCAAAATGTCATACTTGCAATATCTTGGGAATGACATCTAAAAATAGTGTCGAGGGGTTCAAAGATCAAGGGGTCTTTTTATTCCGCATTTAGAAGGAGGATATGCGGGGGCCAAAAATTTGCGTTTCCGATTCACCCTTTTTTGTCTCTCCAATCAGTTTGAAAATGACATTCACAAGGTATTTGGTCAAGTTGACCTCTGTGCATTGAATTCGAATTGTATTGAATTCGAAACTAATTTTGGATATGTCGGTTTATGCTACCCAAAAATGGGACGATTTTTTTGCCTCTGATATGTTTGTACCTTATACTGCACGTAGACAGAGAAAAGGAAATCTCAACAATAAAAAAGAAAAGAAAATACTGAAAAACTGGTAATACTTCTTAATAAGATAGTGATTTTTATTAAACCAAATTGTATCTTCTAATATAAGGAATAATAAAATTCCGAATATTTCGGCTTCAAATCAAAAAGTTTTTATCAACAGGGAAAAAAACAAGCAATATTTTTTTCGATTTGTTTTTCTTCTTGATAAAGGCTTCCGGATTTAAAGCGAAAACATTCGGACTTTTATTATTATTTATACGATTTCTTATGTAAAGTACTATTATCTTATCAAAAATTTTAGCTCTTTTTTCAATGTTTTCATTTTATTTTAATTATAAATGGAAAAGTAGTGTGGTCTAAGAAATGGTTTAGGGATCCTCTATGAAGACAAAAGCTTCGGAAGCAAATTGTTGTATTGTGACACCCAAAATAGACCTAATTCATTTTGTGTTCGATCGGCTAGCAGCTTACTGGGTTTGTATGCTGGGTGAAATGAACCAAAGAGGAAAAGAGTATTTCTAAAAAAAAGGGGGAGGGTGTGTCGATTCTTGAAACTCCAAAATGCACAAACATTTTTTCCCGGTCGATGCGAATTTTCAGGGAAGTAGAATGATTCAGGGGAACTTAAATGGGAACAATACATTTTTGGAAAAAAAAATATGGTTCTGTTGATTGTTTGTGCGATATATTCGAAATTTCGAATTCTTCAAATTGGAAATTAATTTCAATTTTTTTTTTGTGTGTGTGTGTGTTTGTGTATGTGTGTATGTGTGTATGTGTGTATGTGCGTAAGTGCGTATCTGTGTATGTGTGCATGGGTATGTGTGTATGTGTGTATGTGTGTATGTGCTTATGTGTGTACGTGTGTATGTGTGGATTTTTGTAATATCGTAAGATTGCAAGTGTGTATGTTTGGATGAGTGTATTATTGTATGTTAGGATGTGTGTTATATTGTAATTGTTAAAGTTATTTTGTTTGTTATTGTTTATTATAGAATGTGTGTATGAGTGTATGAGTGTAATTGTGTATTAGTGTATGATTTTAGGGGTGTGTTTTTATTTGTGTGTGTGTGTGTTTGTGTGTTTGTGTATATTTATGCTTATATGTTTGTGTTTATGTGTATACGTGTGTATGTTGGTATGTTTTTTTGTGTGTATGTGTGTATGTGTGTATGTGTGTATGTGTGTATGTATGTATATGTGTATGTATGTATGTGTGTATATGTGTATGTGTGTGTGTGTGTGTATGTGTGTATGTTTGTGTATGTGCTTTTATGCTTATTTATGCGTGTGTAATCGTGTTCATGCGTGTGTATGCGTGTGTATGCGTGTGTATGCGTGTGTATGCGTGTTTATGCGTGTGTATGCGTGTTTATGGGTTTTTTATCTTGTGTTTGCGTGTGTTTGCGTCTTTAAGCGTGTGTATGCGTGCATATACGTATATATGCGTGTGTAAGCGTGTTTATGTGTGTATACGCGTCTATATGCGTGTGTATGCATGTGTATGCGTGTGGATGTTTGCGTATACTTGCGTATGTTTGCTTAGTTTTGTTTATGTTTTTTTAGTTTGGCGTATGTGTGTGAATAGGTGCGTTCGTGTGTGTATGTGTGTGTATGTGTCTGCATGTGTGTATATGTATATATGTGTGTGTATGTATGTCTATCTCTGTGTGAGTTTGTATGTGTGTATGTGTGTGTATGTTTGTTTAGGTGTGTGTTTGTGTGTGTTTGTGTGTGTATGTATGTGTATGTGTGTGTCTGTATGTGTATGTGTGTGTATGTGTGTATGTGTTTTTCTTTGTTTGTATGAGAGAGTAATTGAGATAATGTGTGTGTATGAGCTACAATTTATTTGTAGGTATTTTTATTTTTGTGTAAGATATAGTATGAGATTGGATGAGAGATTAAGTGTGTTTATGTGCGTGTATGTGCTTTTATGTTTGTGTATGTTTTTGTATGTGTGTGTATGTTTTTAAATGTGTTTATCTTTGTTTATGTGTGTATGTGTATGTTTGTGTATTTATGTGTATTTGTATATGTGTATGTGTGTATGTGTGTGTATGTGTGTGTATTTGTGTGTATTTGTGTGTGAGTATGCATTTGTATGTTTATGTGTATAAGTATTTGTTATTGCGTGTGTGTGTGTGTTTGTGTGTGTTTGTGTGTGTTGGTGTGTGTATGTGTGTATGTGTGTGATCGTGTGTCTGCGTGTGTATGCGTGTGTATGCGTGTGTATGCGTGTGTATGCGTGTGTAATCGTGTTTATGCGTGTTTATGCGTGTGTATGCGTGTTTAAGCGTTTGTATGCGTTCTAAAGCGTTTTTATGCGTGTTAAAACGTTTGTATGCATGTTTCTGTGTATGTACGCGTGTGTATGCGTGTTTAATCGTTTGTAAGCGTGGGTTTTTTTGGGTCTGCTTGTGCATTCGTTTTTATGTGTGTGTTTGTGTGTGTATGTATGTGTATGAATGAGATTTTGTGTGTATGTAATTGTTTGTGTGTGTCA
This sequence comes from Artemia sp. Qi Xiang Cuo, assembly GCF_049724085.1. Taxonomy (NCBI): domain Eukaryota; kingdom Metazoa; phylum Arthropoda; class Branchiopoda; order Anostraca; family Artemiidae; genus Artemia; species Artemia sp. Qi Xiang Cuo. The sequence continues at coordinate 40,607,096 of NC_142813.1, read as the reverse complement.
TTGTTTGAATTTGTTTGTAGGTGTGCGTTTGTGTGTGTATGTGTGTGTATGTGTGTGTGTCTGTGTGCGTATGTGTGTTTATGTGTGTGTATGTGTGTATGTGTGTTTTTTTGTGTTTATTTTTGTATATGTATGTGTATGTGTGTGTAGGTGTGTGTATGTGGGTGTATGTGTGTGTAGTTGTGTGTATTTGTGTGTATGTGTGTGTATGTGTGTGTATGTGTGTGTATGTGTGTGTATGTGTGTTTATGTGTGTGTATGTGAGAGTATGAGAGTGAATGTGTGAGTATGAGTGAGTATGTGTGTGTATGTGTGTAGGTGTGAGAGAGTGTGAGTTTGTGTTTTTGTTTGTCTGTGTGTGTGTTTGTGTTTATTTGTGTGTGTATGTGTGTATTTGTGTGTGTTTGTGTAAGTTTGTTTTTTTGTTTGTGTGTATGTGTGTTTGTTTGTTTTAATATATGTCTATGTGTGTGTGTATGTGTGTGTGTGTACCATGATATATTTAAAATACAGGATTCTTTCCTTCTAAAGATGATTTGGGAATAAATTAAACTTCCCCTATTTGAGTTCAAATACTGCTTCTAATAGTCTAAATTCTTAATCATCAAAAAGAGACATTGCATTCTATCTTCAGTCAAACTACGAATCTAGTTGTTCGAATTTTGTTAAGATAAATAGTAGCAAAAAAATGCAATGCATACTATTTATAAGGAAGTTTAAATGGCGAAAAAAACCGTGTGAACGCCTGAATCATCAAAAACATTTAAAAGAATTCATTGGACGAAAGATTTACATCCTTGGTCCTCTTGGGCCAATGGCGAGCAGTCCTTACAGCGCAGGACGAAAGAACTGCGTTTGGGAGTGGGGTAGATGTGCTTTTTAATTTGAATCGTAAGTCAGACTTGAAGAAGATCAATTTGAGATAAAAGTTTTATCTCTTTCATCTCGGTCACCATTATTGTCATTGAAGTGACCCGTTGCTGTACAACTAAACATGTAAGTTCAATAAATCTATTGTCATTTTTATCTGTGTTTATTTCATTTTATATGTCTGAATCTAGCCTAATAATAGATAATTAGTTCGTAAGTCTTCAAGATAAATGCTCCCAAAGTAATCTGATCTCCAGATAGCCGGAGAAGAAGAGGCCACGCTTTTTCATCCCTACAAACACCAAAAGTCGTTACCGCCACAGCTTAGAAAAAGTTTCTAACCCCTGCTAGCCTATAAAAATTCGTATCTCTTAAGTCAGATCTGATCGTGCTGTGGAAACCAAGCTCTGAAACGTCAGAAGTTCTAGTTCAATATTTCTTAATTCCTCATAACTTTTGATGGATTAAATTAAATGAAATAATTCAAAGATATTCAAAATCAGCATTAAATTACAATTCGATCAATATGTATATTGGAGAAATTACAGCATCCGGTTCAATTATAAGGAATAATAATAGGGAAATAAACCTAGGCCATTCATATCTGATTTATTGAGAAAGCCATGTTTTGTTTTTGATTAATAAGAATACGTTTGATCCAGATACTAATTTTTCTATCACAAATCATAACAAAATAGTTTCTTCAATGGTACATTGAATATTTCTTAAATGGTACAAATGACGTGAGTCGGAAATTGGAGGAAAACTGCTAACTAGTTAGGCTATTTAAACTTTGTCATTTAAATTTAATTGTTGGAGAGATACAGACATATAAGTAAATTGATTAGGCCTATTGCCACTAAGCTACGACAGGAAAACCATTAAATCTCATAGGAGAAAATAGCCTCCCCCAAAATAGGTTAATAAAAATAAAATTATTTCCAATTAATTTAAAAAAAAATGGAAGAACTCAATGAGTTATTAATAGTGCAAAAGTTAGTCGCATAAAAAAATATAGAGATTGCAAAATATATACCAGAGTACAATGGTCAGTCAGATATTGACGAATTTAATATCCAATTGACCCAGTTTGTACAACTAACAAAAAAAGACGTTGGAGCGTTAAAAGACATGCTCCTACTACGATTAAGAGGCCAGGCCTTAACCTTTCTAAAACAGGTCGAACATACTATAGGCAATAACGCCAACTTGTCAATAAATACGGTTGATGACATGTTAAAAGCATTCAAAGAGAGATTTATAGAAACCAGTTCAATAAATAAATTAAAACCCGGAGTAGTGAACTTTGATTTTTCACAGAATATAAGGAAATATCTGGAAAATATACGCATTTCTGTAGAAGCAAAATACGGAAGTGGTTCTGGGCAACTCTATGAAAAAGTCATACTAAATACCTTTTTGCAAGGGCTACCCCCAAAACTATATAGAGTAGTAATATCCAAAAATATTCAGACGATGGATCTTGCAGTCCAAGAGGTAGAGCGACTAATCGAAGTTGATAAAATGGTTGCTAATCATAGTAATGCAAAAAAAAATAGCTTAGGCGACTCAAACGCAATCCTAATCTTCAAGGGCGATCAGGCATCCCCCAATTTCTTTTCAAGGGATAATTCCCCAGTGGCACAAAGAAACAAATTACCAGAACCCGCTAGGCAGAAAACAGTACGCTTTCAGCCTATTAAACAATCTAATTATTAAAATAACCCTACAATAATAAGGTGCTATAATTATAATTGTGTTGGCCATATCACCAGAGAGTGCCACCAATCGAATTATATAACCAATCACATACCAATAATTTCTGTCGATAACACTCAAAATTACGGTGGCCATTGACTCGAAAGAGCGAATTTTCGAACCGGCCATGTAATAGGCTATAGCCAAGGCGAATTGCGCCAATCAGCACCTTTTAATGCATATCAACAAGATTTGTATAACCCTCCCCCCAACAGACCAATTAATTACCGATTTGAAAACCCAAATACCCCCCAAAGCCAATATAATGCAAGAATGCCATATAGAAATCACGAAAATTTGCTGATTGGAAATGAAAATTTTGCAAGCCAACGGCATTTGCAGGCAACGACAGCCAACGGCACTGACACCAGACATCAACGTTACCATAATAATACATGGAGAAGACAGACAGACGTAAATCATTTAAATCAGCCTACGGAACCTAATACGTCCGAATATCTATTACGGGCACCGACAAATGAAATAAATCCTCAGGGAAACGTCTCCGGCCCCTCAGAAACATAAATTGGACCCAGAGGGTGCCAGGAATATTTAATAGGTATATTTAACAAGTCTCACATGTCATAAGTTAAATGCAAAAGGGTCAATTTGCCTAAACTTAAAAAGAGACAATAGAACATTCATGACAAATTTTATTATATGTGATAATTTCCCATATGAGGCTATAATAGGAGCAAATTTTCTAAGGTCTAACAAAATACTATTAGACGTGACTAAGCAGAGGCTTTTCTACCCAGCTAAGGTAGGGGAGGAAATTTCTACCCTAAGAAATCGTAACAAAGGTTACGAAGACAACATAATAGTAAACAAAATTTCTAGTGGTATAATGTCAAACCATTATGAACCTCATGTCTCGCAAAGACATGGCATAATTGGGAATTTGTTCAATTACCCTAAGAGATATTGCAGAAATGAGGTATATTTAAATAATACAAGTATGGAATCTGCGAAAATAAAAATAGGAGATATGCGACAGTACAGATCAATTGAAATTAAGAAAATAGCGGAATTATGGAAGAACATAATAAAACCCAATGTGACGCCACAAGATGCCACAATAGCGCAGCATAGCGCCTGTATGAATCTAATAAATAACGAAAATAAAGAGAAATATTACGGATTCGCGATAAGGAAAACAAAAGTCCCTCCCAAAACGATGCAAAAAATTCAAATATCACAGATGATCGAACCAGTGATCAGCAAATCAGAAATATGGTTTGCGACACCGTCTGAAATACCCAAAAATCTGTTATGTAAGGAACAGATTATATCTTATGACAAAGGGGAAGGTTTTATTTGGGTAACTAATAAACATGAAAATTATAAAGTTACAATTAAAAAGGGGGCGTGTTTAGTTCGAATCCAAGTTCTAATGGAGAATGATTTAAATACATGGGTAAATTCTAAGAGAAACCTATTGAACGGTATTAAAACTTCAAATGAAGAATATCCTCTAACTAAATCACAATTTTTAAACAAATTCAATATGGATCATATTATGGACTAGGAACTTAAGAAAAAATTATGCGAATTATTATGGAATTTTAAGGACGTATTTTCCGCATCTGAAAATGACATCGGGCTAATACAATTTTACGAACATTCAATTTTAACGACTGGTAATCCCGTAGCTACACAGCCATATCGTGTGCCATATAAGCACAAAGAGTGGTTAAAAAATAAAATCCATGAATTAGAAAAAAACAAAATTATACGCCCAAGTATAAGTCCGTATAGCGCACCAGTGATCTTAGTACCAAAAAAGAATGGAGATCTTAGACTCGTAGTAGATTATAGAGCTCTCAACAAATAAGTAGTTAGCGATAAATTTCCTCTACCAAGAATAGACGAAATTCTTGACTCAATTTCAAGCAAAAACTAAATTTTTACCTCTTTGAACCTTACCCAAGGCTATCACCAAGTGAAAATACCCGAAAAGGATGTCCATAAAACTGCATTTTCAGCATCCGAATATGGATCTTATGAATACTTAAGAGTACCATTTGGGCTTAAAACAAGTTCAAGTGCGCTATGTAGACAACGTTAGCTAAGGTGTTCGAGAGGTTCACACAAGGCATTTTAAAATACCGGCCTGAGAAAGTTAATCTATTTCAATCTAAAATTATATTTTTAGGAGTAGTAATAACCGAGGGAGAGATATCCCCAGACCCTGATAAAATAAAATGTGTTGACAACCTCAAGCCCCCCAAAACTATGAAAGAATGAAGAGGAATTTTAGGACTTACTGGCTACTTTAGAAAATTCGTACGCAATTATGCCCAAATTGCGAAACCCCTCACGGAATTAACCAAAGGAAACTCCCATAATGTTACCTGGTCCCAGGAAGCTCAAACTTCCCTAGACCGTTTCAAAAAGGCACTCACTTCTGAACCAATTTTATCACTCCCTGATTTCGAAAACGGAAAATTCATCGTTACCACTGATGCTAGCTCAAAAGGCATAGGCGCTATCCTTTCACAAATATCCGGATAGAAAACCCTAACCCTCCACAGGGAACACCCAAACAAATAGAAAAAGTTATATGCTATTCAAGTAAAACTTTATCAAAAGGCGAAAGTAGTTATTCCGCCACAAACTTAGAATTGTTATCTATTATCTACCACTTGGACAAATTTAGGCATTATTTAATTGGTAGAAAATTTATATTACGATCAGACCATAAAAGCTTGCAGTACCTGCACACATTTAAAAACCCCACGGGCATTCTAGCTAGATGGATTATGAAAATCCAAGAACTAGATTATGAATTTGAACATTTAAAGGGAAAACAAAATGCAGCTTGCAACTTTTTAAGCTGGTACACAGAAAATATTCCGTCGGAAGCTAAAGAAATTGAAGTTAACGCCATAATTGTTAAGAGCAAACATGTATGTAAGAAAAACCAAAGTCAAAGACGCAGTAAAAGAAAATAAAATTTACTATTGTCCCTTGTATTTGGAAAATATAAAAAGAAAGCAAAAAAAGGACGAAATGTGAGTAGCACTAATTGATTATTTTGTGAATGATGAGGCGTTACCAGATAAATTCAAAACTCTTAGAAAATAGATAGATAATTTTTACTACGACCTTGATGAAGAAATACTGTGTAGAATTGTGACTGCTGAGACAAATAGAAACCAAACCTCAATAATACCTGTGTTACCACAAAACATGATAGGGCTTGCATTTGAATATTTTCATTAGGATACAAGTGGACACTTAGGGGTAATGAAAACATTCCATAAGTTAAAACAATACTTTTACGTTTAATCTGCACAGATAAAACTTACAGAATTTGTAAGTACATGCGAAGCAAGCAATTTGAGATAAATCTCCCCTGCTTATCGAAATCCTCCATTGGGAAGGATCCCGGTAGCAAAGTACCCCTTCGATATTATCTCATTTGACCTATACGGTACAAGTGGAGGCTTACCTGTTTCTAGCAGAGGTAATACTTGTATTTTTTCGGTTATAGATCATCTTATGCCACAAGTAAGGCGTTAGCAAAATTATTTTTACAATTTGGCATTCCTAATAAAATTTTGAGTGACAACAGGAGCAATTTTGTTGCAAAAGTAACAAAAGATTTAATGAGTTTTCTTAATATAGAGAAAATGGTGACAGCACCGTACCATCCACAAGCTAATGGCAAAATAAAAAACAGGCATAAAATATTTTCGAACATATTAATTTTTTATACAAAAGACAACAGGTGCGACTGGGATAAATTCTTACCTTATTTAACTAACGTAATCAACACCGCTTATTCCGAAGCAACCAAAGACAATCAATTTTATTTACTATTTGGCCGTGATTTTAGAGTCCCGTATGATGAGATTATTGAATTTCGGCAGTATTATAACGACTCAGAAGATTACAAACAAGAATTCATAAATCGGATGAGGAAATAGTTAGGCAAGAGTTGGAAAAATGTAAAATAAACCTAAAATAAAAATGTAAAAAAGAGCTTAGAAACCAACCCAAAGTTAAGGGGAATATAAATTTCAAAGTAGGAGACTTCGTTTACCTAAAGAACGAGGCAAAAACGGAAGGAAAAAAACTTTCCAACAAATATTCCGGACCGTACAGAATAGTCAAAAAGTACGATAATGAATATACCTTTAAAATGGAAAACCCCGATAGTGGAAGAACTTATAAGGCGCATGTTAGCCGAATAAAAAGAGCCAAATTTCCAGAGAGATCGCTACCGCATCCCTTTTCTACTGATTCGTCAGATTCGGAAAATGAGCCCCTTAGGTCAAGATTGGCAGAGCTAAGACCCTTTAATTTCAAGCAAGACTATTTCGAGAATGACAGTGACCAGGGAAACTTTGAAGAATTTTTAGCAATGGAAAATCTAGTCATCCCAAAGAAAAAATCCCTTATACCAGTAAAAATAAGAATGCCAAAAAGTCCAAAAAGTTATTCATCGGCTAGCACAGGAGATTTAGATTATACAATATCTCCAAAAGCCCAATTTTTCCCCAATAGAATTTCGACCTTATGTCCCCCGAAAGATTGTCAGACGATATGGTGTCCCCTGCAAACCCGCTAGACAGGTCCACGTCATTGCAAGACGAATTAAAGAGAGCTCTAGAAACCCCCGGTATTACTGTAAAGAAAACTCCTCCCAAAAATTTAACTAAAACAAACCTGCGAGAAGCTATGGATGTAATAAATTTTCCCATAAAAACGAGTCAAAGTACATTGCCCGGGAATAAAACTCCAACGGACGACCAGCAAGGTCAATATCATGATATAACTGTGCCCAAGGCCAAACCTAAACAGTGGACTTCATGGAGAGAAACTCTAGTGCAAAAAAATGCCCCATCCCTCTGAAGACACGGCCTTCAAACAATGGACGAACCCCGCAAAAACTTTTGATTCCTCTCTAGGCTCTCAATAATCTTTCAAATCTCCCGAGCAGAAAACTCAAGGAGAGTACGTTGGGAATAAAGCTTCTACTTCTAGGGGAGTAGAAATTTACGAAGGAAGGGCAGGTCAAACCTCAAACACTACCACATATCCCATTTCTAATCGGGATTCGTCAGAAACTAGTTCCGAAGAGTCTGATGGTGACTCAGACCAAATAGTAGCTAAAGACTTAGGGAAATCAAGGCCGACCTCAGCAGCCGCACACGTGAAAAAAACGAAATAACCCGGGAGCTAGTTTATTAAAAAGCAATACAAGCAATTTTACCTTAACTTACTTGAAAACCCGAAACCGAGAAAACCGCAAGAAACAGAGGAGATTCTAACGACAAAGTCCGGTAGAAAGGTTAAAAAACCCAACTGTATGACATACCCATAACAAACGAGCGGGAGAATTTTAAATATAATAAGTTTAACACCATAATAAATTCAACAGCGTGCAAGTAATGTTAACCAATTCAATATTAATGAAAAAAAAAAATAATAATACAAGTGATCTCAAAACATTGGTGATCAGAGAGAAAGGTGGGAATAGAAAATAGCCAAAGGTAGGAAGCTCGTGGTCTACTGAGAACGACCAATGGTGTTGAGCCACGTATTGTGGTACGCCTGGGTAGGAACTAATGGCCAATTATTGTTTTTTTTTATTTTTTTTGTAAACCACCGTAGGAAGGGATATTTCTCAGTCCTTCAAGTGTAAGAAATTATTATTTTTATGCCAATCAGGGCCAGTCAAAACAATACTTAAAGGTTGAATAGAAACTTCTGTGAGCTAGTTAAGTTTTCGTTTTTTGAATCAGAATGCTTTGAAAGAGAAACAGAGAGTTTACTTTCTTATAGCTCCGAGGCAAAAAAAAAAAGCTTTTTAATTTTATTAGTTTTTATCTATTACGTATGCTGTCCTACAGCTGTGTTAAATATTACTTCCAAAGAGAAACAGAGGTATTAATGTCTTTAGCTCCTTGGCGATAAATTTAATTTTATTAGTTTATATCTATGACTTATGCAATAACAGAGAGATCACTGTTCTATAGTTCTGTGACAAAAACGTCCTTTAATTTCATTGGTTTAACTATGACATATCTAGTGCTCTAATTTTTGTGACATATTTTCTTAAGTCAGTCACGTTATATCTTACCTATACGGACTCAGGTCCCGTCGAATTTTCTATGAAAAATCGACCCATGTTCGAACAAAGATTGATGTCATCAAAAACAAAAAAAAATTTTTACTAATCGTTTAATTTCTACCAATAAGTAGACTGCAAGGTGATGACGGTGATATCTTTACTAATGGTCTTATACATGGATTAAGACGAGGCGAAATCTCCTCTCTACAATTGGCATAAGAGTTTTCTAAGATGTAGAATCCCTACTGAAATTGCCTTTCACGTGAAGATTGGAAAAAAAAATTAAACTATGAAGAAAATTAATCAAAAGTAAATCTTATATGCCTAACTTGACTTAAAAATTCGATAATCTGACACTATTCATAGCTGGAGCTTGATCTGAATCGTGTTTTGCTCTATTATTAGGTTTTTAGTATTTAATCATCCTTTTTACTTGCCGTTTTGTTCATTTTTCTTGCTTAAAATATCAGTCAAATTCTTATTTAATTATTCTAATAATCAATTCGTACTCAATTTTTTACTTTGATTATTTATTAAAATATAATTTCTCAATAAGTTATTAATAAAAATTCAATTAACTCAATTAAACTATTTAGAACCTGATAATTTATTTAAATTAGACTAAGGTTTATGTTTAACTTGAAAAGATTGTGTTTCATTTGGTGAAAAACGTCTATTTCTGTCAATTTTTTCCTGTTTCTCCCTTTTTTTAGTTTATGCGAAATTTATTTGAGCAACAAGTACATTAAATTATCAAATTCTGATATAGTGACTACTAAAGAGATCTCCTCTTGAAACCTATATTTCTTCACCCCCATTATACCCGTACAAATTTCAGCCAGTTTTCAGTATATTTTGATAGAGCGAATTCGTTTTTATTAGCTGAAGTAAACACGACTAGTTCGGAGTGTCGGGTATTTTGAAAAGAAGTTTAGTTTTTAAACTATGCAATTCAGTAGGCTATACCCTTCTATCTGACAGCTTTATGAAATCAAAAAAAACTACCAGTACAGAAGCGTCTAATTATGAGCTGATCCTGTCCATATTTATGAACACTATCACGATTCTCAGTTCCAAGAGAAACTTTGTCGGAACTTTGTCTTGTTACAATAATGCAGAAAAAATAGATCCAAGTTTCAAAACAGAATTACTGTTACAAAATGTGGGTACGATAACCATAACTAGACTTTTTAATTTGTGGTGAGTGCGATAGCCATGAAAAGCTCCGACGAAATGCCTGAACTTGTATATTCTCCTGTTCTGAATTTTATTCAAAACAATTTGCTAAGCGGCATTGAGGAGGATATTATTAAAAGACATGGTATGGAGTTTTTTGACGTGAATATAGTCAAAGAAGCTAAAAGTTTACTGTGGCAAATAAGTGCACCTGAATTGGATTGCCCAGTACGTAAGGGGAACAATGCACTTTCTAATCATTTTAGTGACATTATTTCTCTGTTAAAATCTCTTGACAGTAGTGACACTTTTGCACCTACGTTTGTGATAAAGCGACCTACAGAGGTGCCATGTCTCCCTGCAAATGCTTATACTTCTTTACTCTCTAAGTTTAATGAGCTACAACAAATGGTTGTTGAAATGTCAGGGAAACTTGACAATTATCAGTTGAATTTTCCTCAACTTCTGAAACCTACCCCAGCAATTGACACTCATACGACAGTTATTGTTTCTAAAGTGCCTTCAGATCTGTCTGATCCGATTAAACGCAAATCTCTTCTCGATCAAATAGCTGGGCATGAATTAGTTTGTAGTGTGAAACCTGTTAAAGACAGATGGTATGTCAATATTGATAAATCTGCAACTGAAGATTTTTGTACATCCGTTCAGAACTTTATTACCGGAGCAACAGTTAAAGCACGATCCAAGCGCTTTTTTGGGATTCTCAGAGGTTTTCCAGTTGATGTTGACCTTTCAGTTATTAAAAGACTGCAAGGTATAATAAGTACAAATCGACTGGGCCAGACTATGTCAGTCAAGCTGGAATTTGAAGACTCCTTCACTCAGTCTGCTTATTTCAAAGAAGGAATAAAAGTGGGATATGAATTTTTTCGAATTCACGTATTTAAAGAAATACCTAAATGCTGCTTCAAATGCCGATCATACGAACACTTTCAAAGTGCTTGCACCAGCAATGTCCCGAAATGTGCCAGATGTGCTGGGCCACATCTTTCTACTAAGGATAGTCCTTGTAGTGATGCTCCGAAGTGTGCTAACTGTGGTAAAAATCATACTTCTTATAGCTTGTCCTGCCCTATATCTAATAAATAATGTCGCGCTCCCACTTTTTGCAATGACTTTGGAGTTTTCAATAATATCGTTTAATATTAATGGTACAAAGGATAAGGATTTCGTTATTGATGAGTTCTACTATGATTTTGATTTAGTTTGTTTACAGGAGCATCTTCTTACAGACTCTAGCATTAACGTTTTGCGTCGGAGCCTTCATCATGATGTTGTTTGTACTACTGCCAGAGCCACAAGAGGCCGCCCATCCGGCGGGCTAGCTTTTGTTTTTAAGCGCAATCCTAATTTGGTTTTGCCGGTGATTTTTTACTCGGATGAGTTTTTTTGGCTGTTCGCATGGACACTATAGTTTTCCTTAATTCTTATATGCCTTATGATGACCGTTCCTCTAGATCGATGGCTAGATTTGCTAAAGCCTGTAACACGTTGAAGTTTCTAGTGGATAATATTCTTTCTATTTCTCTAGATTATATGATCATTGGTGACCTCAATACGGATATAAATAACTCATCAGTGAGATGTGATTTGTTGTTGGATTGCCTTCCATCTTATCATATTATACCCAAAACTCATCCATATTCTTATATTCATCATTCAGGCAGTAAGAGCAATATTGATCACATTATCTGCTCACCTAGTATTATTACATCAATAGTGTTTGTACATGCTGAAGAACAAGACTTAGACCATCTCCCTATCTCACTTACTCTTACGCTGAATTTAAACACTACAAGTTTCTGCAAAGTACACCAGTCTTCAAAATGGTTTGAAAAAAGTAATTGGAAGAAAGCTGATGTTACTCTTTATGCGTTTACACTAACAAGGCTGCTGTCTGCTATACGAGTTCCCTATCATCTGCTTCAGAGCTCTATACAAAGGAATTGCAAAAAGGACCTGGATTGCTATTATAATCAAATAATTAAATGTTTAAAAGATACCGAGACAGTTGCAGTGCCGCTGCAACGTGTTAGACGTGGTACGCAAAAACCTATTTGGTCTTTAGATCCTAATTTAAAAACTTTGAAAAATACAGCTAAGTTTTGGTTAAAAGTTTGGAATGAATGTGATAGACCGCCCTGTGGTATTGTTTCTGACCTTAAGCGTAAGACCCGCAGGTAATATAAAAAATATCTTAAGTCTATGCGTTATCGTGGTATGGATTTTCCAGTGTCAAAGAGAGAATGGCGAAAAGTTATTAATTCTGAGTCGATTAGAAGTGATGTACCAAATAGTGATTGTCTTCCTGCATCTGCTTGGCATGACCATTACTCGTCTATTTTTTCTAATGTTAATTACCATGTGCATTCTTTGTCTTCTCATTCTCTTTCTGCTATTTTTAGTACCCCTCTATCTCAGCGTCTCTGTGTTCCTATTTCTCTTTCATCCGTAATTGAAGCAATTAAGAAACTTAAATCAGATAATGTTGATAATGATGGTATATCTAGATTTCACCTTTTATTAGATTGCTCCCCCTTATTAACCATATACACCTACTTCTCCAGATGTGTATTTGTACTTCTAGTGTACCGGAGAGTTTTTTGTGTGGTACTGTCTCTTCAATTTTAAAGAAGCGGAATTCTCCTTTTATTTGCTCTTCTTACCGACCTATTACTGTCTCTTGCACTTTTAGTAAAGTTCTTGAGCATGTTTTAATACCTTTTGTGACTAATAATATGCTTGAGAGAGATAACCAGTTTGGATTTAAGCCCGGAGTAGGTTTTCAACACACACATTGTGTATTATCATCTTTGCTCCTTGAAAATTCTTCTTAGAGAAGGAGTATATTTTTTTGTACTTTAGATCTATCAAAAGCTTTTGATAGTGTATGTCATAGTCAGCTTTTTTCTGCTCTTCGTGTTTGCGGTGTCAATCTATCGGTTATTTTGCTTCTTTGGTACTGGTACTCTAATTCTTTTCTTCGGCTGAAATCTTTGCCTGCATCTAATATTAAATTGAAAAGAGGTTTAAGGCAAGGTGGAGTTTTATCTCCGACCGTTTTTAATTTGTGTATTTCAGGAGTTCTGGCAAAGATTTCGGCTACCTATCTCTCCGGTTTTTCTGATGTTTCCTACATGGCTTACGCTGATGATCTGCTTCTTATAAGCCGTACTAAAACTGGTTTATCTAACATGGTTTCTCGTGTTGCTTCTTCTTTTTAGACATAGGTCTTTCTCTTAATGTAGATAAATGTAAATTTCTTTCTTTTAATAATATTTCTAGTACTTCCCTTCGCTGTAGTGGCTTTACTATCCCTCTCGTAGATTCTCTTCGATGGCTCGGTATTTCTATTACTAATAGTCTTCCGAGCTTGCGCCAGCGCATAGTCTCAGATATTAATATGAAAATTAAATTAGGATATGCTAAGATTGTTGCCAATAGTGGTAAATATAATAAACTCGCGTTAGCCAAGCTCTACTCAACTTTTTGTGACCATTCAATTCTTTTTGCTTCTGGAATTTTCCTCCTTCTGAAGAAAACTGAGTTAAAAAGAATCCGGATTAATTATTTTAGATTTTGTAAATTTTTGTTGTTTCTTCCACCTTGGACCAAAAACCGGGTAATTATTAATAAATTTCTTGTTCCCAATATTACTGAAAAACTGGAAGCACTAAACAGAAAACTTTCAAATACTGCTTGTATCCGTTTTTCTCCGCACCATCACCTCATCAGGTTTTTTCAGTCCTAAGTTATTTTTCTTTTATTTGTTTAGTTGTTTTTCTCTGTTTGGTCATTCTACAATTTAGATTTGTAAAGAGTGATTAAAAATCCAATAATGATAATATTAATGCCTGCTTATTAGATTTTGCAAGTTGTCAGTTTTTTTTTGTTTTTTTTCCTCTTTTTCCCCTCCTTTCAAGTTATTTTTTTTTTTTTTGCTCTCGTTTCTTTTAAATTATTATGTGTTACACTGTAATTTGGTAATTTTTTATTTATATATTGTCTTGTGTCGCATTTTTTGTGTTTTTCCCCGTGATACTCCACGTATTGTACCTCTGTATAGTGTGGGTTAAAAATAAATAATAATAA
>NC_142813.1:40557554-40592597 GCF_049724085.1 Artemia sp. Qi Xiang Cuo | reverse complement strand
TGTGTATGTGTCTTTTTATGTTTCTGGGTATGTGTCTGTCTATTTTTCTTTGTATGTGTCTGTTTATTTTTATGTGTATGTGTCTGTGTTTGTGTTTGTTTATGTGTATGTGTATGTGTCTGTGTATCTGTCTGTGTATGTGTGTATGTGTGTTTGTATTTGTATGTATGTGTTTGTGTATGTGTGTATTTATATTTTTGTATGTGTTTGTGTGTGTGTGTATGTGTATGTGTGTATTTTTATGTGTATGAGTAAGTGTAAGGGTATGTGTATGTGTATGTTTATGTGTATGTGTATGTGTATGTGTCTTTTTATGAGCAGGTGTATTTTAATGAACAAGTGTATGTGTATGTGCAAGTGCATGTGTATGTGAATGTGCTTTTGTATGAGTATTAGTATGCGTATGAGAATGTGTATGAGTATTAGAAATAGTATTTGTAATATAATTTTAAATATTATTTTTATGATAAAGTTTATTATACATATTATGTTTCTGTTAAATTTAATGATTTTTTTTATGTTTGTGTGTGTTTGTATGTGCATTTGTATGTTTTTGTTTATGTGTATGTGTATTTGTGTGTATTTGTATGTGTATGTGTATGTGTTTGTTTATGTGTCTGTGTATGTGTTTTTGTGTATATGTGTGTATGTATGTGTGTATTTGTTTATGTGTGCGTGTGTGTATGTGTGTATGTGTATCTGTATTTGCATGTGTATGTGTATGTATATGGATATTTGCATGTATATCTTTATGTGTATGTGAGTATGTATGTGTATGTGTATATATGTGCTTGTGTCTATGTATGTTTGTGTGTATTTTCCTGTGAAAGGGTATGTGTATGTTCATTTGTGTGTGTATGTGTATGTGTTTGTGTATGTGTTTTTGTTTGTGTTTGTGTTTGTGTTTTTGTATGTGTGTGTATGTGTATATGTTTGTGTGTGTATGTGTGTGTGTATGTGTGTGTGTGTTTGTTTGTGTGTGTATGTGTGTTTGTGTGTATATGTCTGTGTATATGTGTGTATGTGTATGTGTGTGTGTATGTGTATTTGTATTTATTTGTGTATGTGTCTGTTTATGTGTAAGTGTATTTTTATTTGTATGTGTGTGTGTATGTGTATTTGTATGTGTATGTGTATGTGTATGTGCATTTGCATGTGCATGTGCATGTGCATGTGCAGGTGTATGTGTATATGTATGTGTATGTGTATGTGTATGTGTATGTGTATGTGTATGTGTATGTGTATGTATATGTGTATGTATATGTGCATGTGCATGTGTATGTGTATGTGTATGTTTATGTGTATGTATATGTGTATGTGTATGTGTATGTGTATGTGTATGTGTTTGTATGTGTGTTTGTCTATATGCATATTCATGAGTATTTGTAAGTATATTTGTATCTTTATGTTAATTTTTATGTGTATGTCAATATGTATGTGTGTGTATTTGTATATGTTTATGTATGTGTGTGTGTGTGTGTGTGTGTGTGTATGATTTTTTTTATTTATGTGTTCGTTAGTGTTTTTGTATTTTTGTTTTTGTTTGTTTATGTGTATGTGTGTTTGTATGTGTATGTGTATGTGTATGTGTATGTGTATTTGTATGTGTATTTGTAGGTGTATGTGTATGTGTATGTGTATGTTTATGTGTATGTGTATGTGTATTTGTATGTGTATGTGTATGTGTATTTGTGTTTGTATTTGTATGTGTGTGCGTGTATTTGTTTGGGTATGTGTATGTGTATGTGTACGTATATGTGTACGTGTATGTGTATGTGTATGTGTATACACATATGTATGTGTGTATACACATTTGTATTCACATGTGTATGTGTATGTGTATGTGTGTGTATGTGTGTATGTGTTTGTGTATGTGTATGTCAATGTGTATGTGTATGTGTATGTGTGTGTGTATGTGTATGTGTATGTGTATACAAAAATGCCCTGTGATAATGCTAATTCCCCATAACGCATCTCAGCAGTATCTTAAGAAAGACTGAAGGAATTATGTTCAAACTTTCGGGGCTACTTCTCCTCTTAAAATTTAACCAAATCAAAATAGCGTAAGTGCATCCAAGCTATCAAAGAAAGTAAACAGATATTTTTGCGAATGGTTTCAAGTTTTCCGTTTCAGGTCAACTAGAGGAGGTATGAAACTAAATTAAATAGTACTATCTGTGTCCAGATTTTTAAAAGGGTGCATGTTGTTAAAAATTGCTGAATATTTTTTTCCATCATACAAATAGCAGGACAAACTATAAAGTCTTAAAAAACGAAAAGATTTAAAGTATCATTTTCTTTTTCCCTAAAAGGACTATGTCAATATAAAACGAACAGAAATTAATTAAACAAACTTTTTCTACAAGATAAGTTTTTCAAAGAAAAGTAAAGAACTCAATTAAACAAAGAAAGAACAAAAATAAAATAAAATAATCTACCAAGCGTTAAACTACCACAAAACAGCATCTATAAATAAATGAAACACAACACGAACAGAAATTAACATAAGTTTGGCGCAAACCCCTATGCCTTCCCAAGGCCAGAACAAAATTTGCACTTTACTGAAAAAATTCAAATGAATTTGCATTGTCAGTTAAGTATACATATACTGATATTTAGTAATCAAAATGTTAATATTATTTGATTTATTAAAGTTATAAAAGTAAAAACATTTATATTTTTCAGTAAAGGCTGGGAAGCATAATAAGTATTCCATTGTAATCAACTGGGTAAAAATCTTTCAGTGGAAGTTTGCAATCCCCTAAATTGTATCCTCCCCTTCCCAGCCTCTTATTAAGTTAAGCGTAAAAAATATGCTGTGAAGAAAACCATCTAATCAAAATATTGTCACTTATTTATTTTAATTTAACTAATTATTTTTTTTATTAGCAAAGTCTAAGAGGTATCGCTAACTACATATAGTTACGCTACATATATATGCGCTAACTACCAGAGCTCTTAATTTACGTGAAAAAGTTGTTCATACTCTGTGGGAAAGTTTAAGGGTCTTAAGAAGTAAAACTTTATTTAATACCTAATTTTAAACAAAATAAAATCATGTTTAATTCGTTAGTTTCATAGCCTAATATAAAGAAAGAACTTTTTGAAGTAAAAAAACAAAAACAACAATGTTTTGATATTTTCCAGTATCTGCAGAATTTTTCAAACTAGCACTTTACTAAACAAATAAGAGTTTAAAATAGGGATAGGTCCTTTTTGTTTCGTCATAGAAAAGGCAGCGTGGTCTTGGAAAAATACCAGCGCTTTACTGAAACTGAGCTTGCTTGAGGTGTTTAGAGAGTTACAATTGCATGGTTAAAGTTATTGGTATCAAGGCTGGTCAAACATTATTAATAAATTAGTCGTATACTAAAGTCATAAAATAAGCATAATAAATATTAAAAAATCGAAGTTTTGATGACTTAAAAGGTTGGGTGAATTTATTAAAAAAAAGTTTTATTTTGACAAGTTGTTAGTGTTTTTAGGTTAGTTAGGTTCTCAGTTGTTAAAATTGTTTGTGTTATTATTGTTATCACTATTATTATTTTTTGTACGAGTATTGCGTGTTATTAAGGTATTATGTTCAGTTAAAAAAAAGCAAGTTTTTTTTAAACTGAAAGTAAGGAGCAACATTTAAACTTAAAACGAGCAGAAATTATTAGTAGATATCTATGTTCCATTTTACCGGGACGTATAGGAACCACTGAAGCGTATCAACTTGAATGAACTTTTGCAAGGTCATGCCCTAGGTCATTCCCTAGGTCATTCCCAATAAAAAACTTTAGCGTAAAGAGCGAGGCGTTGAGGAGGGGACAGTCCCTTTTATATACGGAATAATAGTAGATATTTATGTTCCATTTTGCCAGGACGTATAGGAACAACTGAAGCGTATCAAGTTGAATGAACTTTATCTAGGTCATCCCCTAGGGCAACCTTTTCAACGATCTTTATCTAGGTCAGCCTCTATTATACTTTGCCGGGACGTATAGGAACCACTGAAGCGTATCAAGTTGAATGAACTTTATCAAGATCATTTTCTAGGGCACTCTTGAGGTTGAAAGGTCTTTATCTAGGTCATTTTCTATTGAGGTTCCATTTTGCCTGGTTTATGTTCCTTCCCGTGCTATTTGCTTGCCTTAAGCTCCTTGGCACCTTTCCAGAGCAGATTTCAAGGCCAATATCTAGGTCATTATCTAGGTCATTCTCTACACCCTTCAAAGAGAGTGAATATCCCCTCACAATGTCGTATGGATTTGCATGGACCCATACACCTTTTCAAAGAGAGTGAGAATCCCCTCGCAATGTCGTATGGATTTGCATGGACCTCTACACCTTTCAAAGAGAGTAAGTAGCTTTTCATGAGAAAGATGGAGTTCAAGGATGATTTACTCCTCTCTCTATCCCACTCAATTTGTTGATAGTAGCTCAGTTTCATTTTGGCGGTGAGAGTGTCAACACATGAAAAAAAGTTCCATACATGCCCACAATGCATGTATACACTGGGCAGCTTGTCATCATGTGATAATTGTACAATGATAGATGAGTATGATGAAAAGTGCAGATTATGCAACCCGTGTAAATTGCATAGAGGATATGCTGTACATATTAAAGGTTGTAATTCCTGTCTTGATAGGGTGTGTGACTCTCATCCTAGAGGGCATCTATGCTCGAATTGCCAATATGATAAATATAATCAGTGGGAGAATACATATCCTGGTATGATTGGAAAGAATCCTAAACGTGATTTTATTTTATTGCTAAGAGATTGGAATCGTCGTGGCTTTAGATTGTTTTGAGAGGAGGAGCTGGGTCAGCGATTCAACTATTTGAACAACAAAAGAATTTGGTTTCTACGTTATCTTTGTGAAGACAATGGCTACTTTGATTATAAACCCACTGATTTTTTTTTGCTGTGACGGAATGTGATTCGCCACTTGAGGACACAGTATGGGAAATTGCTTCAAATAAGCAAATTGAAACATGTGAATTCTATAAAATGAATGAGAATATTATCATTGACTATACAAAGAGATATGATATGAGTGGAGTTACACTCTAATGTAGAAAATATGACACTGACATTGCAGCTAATCAGGATCAGTATGCTGTGAATTCAGATAATCTACCTACATTAGTTGTTATCGACAAATACCTATACCTAGTAGAAGATGAATCTAAAGAGTAGAAAAGTTGTTTTTTTTATCATGTATAAATATTATTTTTATTAATAAACAATTTCACATACATTTTTAGAATATTTTATTTGTAGGGCACTAAAATCAATATTAAACACGTTTGAAAGTACATTTTCCAACAGAAACTCATCCAAACGAGGTAAGTCAACGTAAATATTAAGAAACTGGTTGGAGGTGTAGCCACAATATCTGAACATGAAAAAAATTAGTGCATGAAAGCCGCATGTCTTAGTCGTTAAATTCTGTACTCTCCTTTGATTTTGAACAATAGTTTTCCCATTGGGGAAAAGGTTGTGTAGAATACAGTTTTCGTAGGACAGACCATTGGCAGCAGTTCGAGTTGTATTATCTGACTATTTCTTCACCTTAACATTTAAATCAATAAATGTTGATGACAAATCAATGAAATAGTCTTCATTGGAAAATATTTGAAAGTGTTTATTTTCCGAGAGGGGTTGCTGGGGGTGAGATACTTGACACGGACATCAACATTTTCAGCATTGAACAGATTCAATAAGGAACTGATTGATGGGTGTGATTCCTTGTGGGGGAGAAAAGTCATCTTAAGCGAAGAAATCCATCTTTGATCTCACAATATTTTTCTTTTTCTTCTTCATGGTCTTCGCTGTTTTACCCCTCAAAGTCCTTGTTAATGTCCTTCGCTTCCCGCCTGGGTAGAGACGGATGAGTGAATGAAGCTCACGCATCTTTTTCAAGCCCTCCCCATTTTTCTGATATTTTAATTGCTCACCAACGGCTGTTGCTGAATATCTAATATTTTCCTTAACACTCTCCTTGAAATTCTTACCTGACCCCCAGTCTTGTAGTGTTGAGTCAGCAAAACTTGATGCAGCATTTACAAGATATTTTCTGGCAAGGGGTAGTGCAGAACGAAATAGCCTAGCAAACCAGCTACCAAGCCCATAGCCAGACATTGTAGTACGTCCGTTGTAGTAGTCCAATCCATGACCTATTTGAAGCGGACTTAGAGCACCAACATAGCAATTGATATCAAGACAGACAAATGGAATTCTTCTATTGTTCATTTTAGGTGGTGCTGTCAACGATGATGGGTGGAAAATGACATGTAATCACGGCTAAACCCTTTGTTATTGCTAGAGGGTCATCCAATTCACTTCTTAGTGTTGACTGACAGAGTTCCAAATACGAAGTGTTTACAGGAACATACTGAAGATGCTTTATATTATAGTGATGAACAAGTTCATGGGCTGATTTTCGTTCAAGAACATAAAGAAATGTGACAATCGGGTTACCAACTTTTGATGACTCCACAGAGTTTACATGCGGATATATCCTAGAGTTTAAAGCTCAAACAGGCGTACATTTAGAGAAGATAACTTACCCTGACCCGCAGATAGGACCTGTGTTTTTCCCATTCATAATATTCTCTTTAACACCATGAACGTCTCTCAGATTATTATTGAGATGAATCATTTCAGTGTCAACAGGTGAGCTAATGTAAATCCTATCGTGTTCCATTGAATAATTAAAATGGAATGTACCATTCCTACGATATTAGATTTTTCTATTGATTGTGCGACCAAAATCTGTCATACTATCATATTCTATATATTTCAATTTGAGATGTGGATATTCACTAGATTTAAGTGCTTCAAACCATTCATACTCGACAAAGAGTGACCAATCGAATGTTATAACTTATATCATACATACAATCCTTTCTCAGGATGTCATAGGTATTTTTGAGAATACAGTCGACAAGAGTCACTTCATACGCACCGTCGAATTTGATGGCAGGAGACGGTTTAGTCCAAAAATCACTTTTTTTATTCTAGTCGGTGTTGAGTGGAACGGAAACGTTGGACATAAATGATACATAGAAATCATCGGGCCTTGTCAATATCTTCAACACCGATCCAAGAATCAAAATCAGAGTTGTATCGTAGCCACCGAACAAGTAACTGTTTCTTACCCCTGTGAGTACGAGTCTTTAATATCTTTTCAATTTGATAGATTTCACTATTATTTTTAACTTTTTGTAGTTCATAGTCATAAAAACCACCGAGAATCTCTTCATCTTTGGTAACTCGTAGACGATAAGTTATGGGTTTAGTGTCTAGGATTTTT
The DNA here is from genome assembly GCF_049724085.1 of Artemia sp. Qi Xiang Cuo. Classification (NCBI taxonomy): domain Eukaryota; kingdom Metazoa; phylum Arthropoda; class Branchiopoda; order Anostraca; family Artemiidae; genus Artemia; species Artemia sp. Qi Xiang Cuo. Next base: position 40,585,293 of record NC_142813.1, on the reverse strand, counting down.
GCCACTTTAAAAAGTTCTGTGGACCACAAGTAATTGCCCTTTTCAAAAATATTAGTTGTTGTATTAATTCGAACAATATCACCAACATTGAATTTTTTCTTCAAAATCGTTTCATTGGAATATTGTTGAAGAAAGGTGTCAATTGTATCATGATCAGAATGATGCACTTCCGTTGGGGTTGAACTGGACAATGATCGACGAGGTCGTTGATTATAAATCAACATGATTTTATCTAAATCATGAATAAAAGCAGATGTATTCTTCAATGTACAATATCTTGAAGTTAAAAGTCGAATAGTTCTTATCAATTGTTTGGCCAATGCAGCCTTTAAAGGACTATGACTATGATAGAGCACTGTATTATATTTCGCTAGTACTTTTGCAACATGGGGGTTAACAAATTCACTACCGCGATCCGTTTGAATTTTTTTATACGAATCCTGTTCGAGAATACTTTCTATAGCCTGAGCAACTTCAACAGCTCTCTTTGACCGCAATGGAATGGCATATGCATAGCGACTAAAGACACTGATTGCAAGTAGAATGTGCTTGTACGGTGTATTGTGACGTCTTTGAATCTCATCTAGAGTTAAGAGATATGCAAGAATTATATGCAATGGGAAAAAGGCTTTAGTTTTTCGATAATGATTAGCACGAAGTCTATGATATCAATGCAGAGTGTAACTTGATTCATTTTGTAGATAGTCTTGTACATTTTTAGTGTGAACACCAGTGGCTTTCGAAAGAGTGGTTGGGGAACTTAAACTTCCCACTTCACCAATATTTTCATAAACACGTTTCAGAATTTCAACCGTTTTGAACGTAAACACGTGGTGTAACGTCCGCTATCCTTTTGTATACTAGTGGTTGGTGGTGGTGGTGGTGGTGACGTTGACTTGATACGTCCTCGCTTTTGTATAGCTATCAGTGGTGTAATCCTCCTTATTGTCAAATCAATGTTTCCACTAGGTGTGCTAGTATATTCCAAGATTGATTTAAAATCTTCTATTCATATTTTAATGGTGATGATGACGAGGGAGCATGTTCATTTAATTTTTTTATAATTTGCCTATTGCTAATAAGGCTTTTGGGGAAGTTTAATGTATTTAGAAAGTTGTATAGATGAGCGTCAAATGATAATAGTCCTTTACGATTTGTAACCATATCATAGATTAAATAAAGTAGATTATAGCTCTTGCCCTGAGTTATAATCCCTTTCCCATTGCTGTCAACTTGAATATGATCTTGACCACTTTCCATGAGATATGTTATGAGTCGTTTACTTTGTTCACGATATTAGTGGGGCATTAGATTTCCAATGCTCTACACAATTGAATCCAATTCCCCCTTCCTTAATTGTGTTCCAGTAGTAGCAGAAGAAGAATCCTGAGGGGATGGTTCTTTTTTGTGATCAATGCCACAGGCCTTCGCACGATAGGGCTTATGTTTTTCCACTCAGCGAAGTGCATATTGAAGTAAAAGTAGTTTTTTATCATCCTCAATATTCTCGTTGTCAGTAAGTTTACCCAGATTGCCCTCAAAGTTCTCCACAGGTGAGAGAGTGGTCTCTATTGGGGTCAATGTATAGGGATTAGCCATCTAGAAAAAACTGTTTACAAGTCCTGAAATTATCGGTAGTAAAACTGTGAAAAAGCTACCGCCCGCTTGAAGAAGACATTTCCTTTTAAAATTCTTTCCTTTCTTTTTACAGGCCAATGTACGTACGAAGGAACAATGTTGCTTTGCCTGTTGCTTAACTACTTTTGGCAGTTGAAAATTGCCCTTGGTTAAATTTAAACAAAGTTCAGATATTAGATTAATGAAATCATTGTCAATACCATGTTTGAGCATGGCTTTCCTAAGTAGGGGTTTTGAAGTGCTTACAACAGAAAATAAATGTCTATTTTCATGTAGTTTCTTCAGTGTCATGATGGCAACTAATATGCCTTTTTACCGTTCACGGGGAGATATACTGTAATTTCATTGTCAGAAATATCTGTGACAACACGCAGATCCTCGGGTGTATTTTGATTAAGATCCAATAGGATGTAGCCGTAGGGTTTATTTGTTGCCTGATTGTACGCTGAAAGTAGAAACTTAGGTGCTCCGGGGTATATTTGTTTTTTGAGGTGTACTGTGAGCAAAATACGATATATTTAAAATACCAAAATAAAGTTCCTTCTTTCTAAAGATAATTCCGACATCCTCTAATTAAGTTAAATCTAGTTTCAAAAAATGAAAAGTCCTTAATCAGCAAAGAGAAAAAGTGCAGTTAATTTCGCAGGAAGTTTATACGATAAGAACCGTGTGAACGTCTAAATCATCAAAAATATTTAAGACGTATTATTGGACGAAGGGTTCACATCCTTGGGGCCACTCGAGCCAATTGTGAGCCAGTTCTTACAGCGCAAGACTAAAGAGCTAAGTTTGATAGTGGGGTAGACGTGCTTTTTATTGATATTCGTATTTGAGAATCAGGACCGCTTAGAAAGAATCACTCGGCGTAGGATATGGACATATCTGTGATTTTTGTATATCCGTCACCATTGTTGTGGTTTAAAGTGACTCACTATTGTGCACATATATATGTAAGTCTGAATAAATCTATTGTTTTTTTACCTGAGGTTATTTAACTTTATATGTATGCATATAGTCTTGTAACAGGCAATTAGTTCGCAAAATTTCAAAGGACGTTCTCAGGGAATCTGATCTCTAGATCGCTCAAGAAAAAGAGGCCACATTTATATGTCTACATATTCTATTTTCTCCCATTAATTGAGGGCGGCGCTAGCCTAGTTGACACAATCTTTAGCGCTATAAGCGGCTATATCGGAGAACCTATAAGGTGTAAGTTCTCAGCTTTAAGGTCCGATCTTACATTTAACGCGGTCAATATTTATGACCACAATTAAGCCCAGTCCCTTTTCTTTTATAACCACAGCTATAAAGCTTTCATCGCTACAAATGGCGCTGTCGGTAGGATATTTTATCTCTCTCACCATTGTTGTCGTTTGAAGTGACTCACTGCTGTGCACCTAAATATGTAAGTCCCAATAAATCTATTGTTTTTTATCTGTGTTTATTTCACTTTATATGTCTGCATCTAGGCTAGTAATAGGCAACTAGTTCGCAAAATTTCCAAGGACGCTCCCAGCGAATCTAATCTCCAGATAGCTCAAGAAAAAAAGGCCACATTTATATGTCTAAATATTCTATTTACTCCCATTAATTGAGGGTGGCGCTAGCCTAGTTGACACAATCCTTAGCGGTATAAGCGGCGCTATCGGAGAACCTATAAGGTGTAAGTTCTCAGCTTTAAGGTACGATATTACATTTGACGCGGTCAATATTTATGACCACAATTACGCCCAGTCCCTTTTCTTTTATAACCACAGCTATAGAGCTTTCATCGCTACAGAGGTTTATTAGCGAGCTAGAATCACGAACCACTCTGTAGATGATATAGTAGGTGCAGTTCAATGCAAGTGTTCGCAGACATTTGCTCTGATGAAAGAGATTGTGCAGAACATTTTATCACAAATTTTAATTATTTTAGTTAAGAGTGTCGTTTTGCCTGACATTGATGAACCCCACAGAAACGATCTGAATGGTGTTTTAAATTGATACATGTTCCCTTCAACAGTTCACCAACAAATAACTGTAGACTATAGTTGTCTAATGACTAAATAATTTCCCTACTACTACTACTACTACCACTACTACTCCGTTCAGGAATAATGAGAACAAAATCAATAAAGAATCATATTTCTTGTATTATTAACATAAAAACAGCACTTTACAAATAATACATTACAGAAAAAAACACATTAAACAAGAAAAATACACTTAAGATTTTTTTTAAATTTATTTATAGGAAAAACATAAACATTTATTTTAAAAATGCAATAGAAAAAAAGCACTGTAATAAATATACTTTTTTTTATAAAAAATACAAAATTTAATGAAAAATGCACTTAAAATAATATCGCATATTTTACACCATTTTTTAATTTGAACACAACAACAACATGTATATTTACAAAAGTAAAAAAAATCTGCTCTAAGTAAAAAAAAGATTCCGATGGTAGCGGCACCCCCCCCCGCTGGAGGCCGAACGGGCAGCCGAAGGCCGTGCCCCTTCCCCTATCCCGGGCTGCGAGCCCCCCCCCCAAGGTTTTGGGAAATTTGTTTTATTGGACTTTACTCAAACCGATACCTTCCCTATGGCTAACACATTCGGCTCGGTCGGAAGTTAAATAGTGTACAAGAGGGAGGGTACTCACACCGTCTTGACAAATATAGACCTTGTTGGAAATGGTACTCAGGGCAATCTTTTCTATATTTACAGTGAAGTTCCTATAGTTTAGCAGCGAATTGCCAACAAATTCGCTCGTGGAATTTAATTTTCAACAATACCATTCCTATAAATGTCCACGTCGAAATTCTTTTCCACATAGCGCGTAGGTACTCCTTTGCAAAGTTTTTTGATTTCCTCGTCGTGTGTCAGTATAAAGTACACCTTCGGACTTACAAACATACCACGGGAAATCATGTCACTTCCCGTTTCTGATTTTAAAAATAAAAGTTGACTTGGCGCCAGACGTTTCACTAGCTCTGGATAGACCTCCCCACTCCAGTTGGTGTAGTCCATCTGAGAACTGATGATTTCACCGTGTGCCTAATCATTCAATAAATTTTGAGTTTTACTTTAAACAGTAGAGAATCTGTGTCCAAATAGCAGACCTCTACTTGCCTCTTCCCGTCATCGTTTTTCTGCACTTGAATTAATTCGCTCAAAGATTTGGGAAAAAAAACTGAAGGAATCTAAAAAGCGAATTTTATTCGTGTACTCAACGCCGTCTTCTACATATCTCCACATAAATTCCAAAACAAGCAACTTTTCCGCTGATTTAGGAATGATTTCGTAAGAAAACCTGTCTATCACCCATGCATCATCCACAGCTCCATTTCCCTGAAGATGTGCCATTGCTGGTAGCACATACTTCAGATCGTAGTTAGAATCAGAGGCAACGCTGTAGCGTTGCCTATAGTAAAGGCCATACGGCTCCAATGTTTTATTATTATTTTTTTCCCAGAGGCACTTCATACGGAAGGGTTCGTCATTGAAACTTCAAAGGGAGCTCATTCGATTGGATATCGAGGGTTCTAGTGCCCTTTTTAATAGTCGAAATTGATTGGAGGGCAACTAGCCCCCCCCACACCGATCATTCCCCCAAACACATCCAATCAAAATTTTGAGATAGCCAATTTGTTCAGCGTTGTTGATTTCCAGATAGAAAATATATTTTTGAGGAGGACACTCTTCCAAAACCCTCAGGGCAAGGGTTTAAAGGGCTAGTGCCCGTTTTAATAGTCGAAAATGATTGGAGGGCAATTAGGCCCCCCACGCCCATCAATCCCCCAAACACATCCAATCAAAATTTTGAGACAGCCATTTTGTTCAGCGTAGTTGATTTCCAGATTGAAAATATATTTTTGAGGAGGATACTCCCCCACAACCCACAGGGCAAGGGTTTTAAGTTATGCCCTGGGAGCATATAAGGTTTTTATAGAAGAAGTTCTCTTAGAAACTTCAAAACATGCTCATTCGATTGGAAATTAAAAGGCTAGTGCACTTTTTAATAGTCGAAAGTGATTGGAGTGTCACTAGCCCCCTTTCCCCCACGCCCATCATTTCCCCAAACACATCCAATCAAAATTTTCAGATAGCCATTTTGTTCAGCGTAGTTGATTTCCAGATAAAAAATATATTTTTGAGGAGGACAATCCCCCACAGCCCTCAGGGCAAGGGTTTTAAGTTATGCCCGGGGGGCATATAAGGTTTTTATTGAAGACGTTGTCGTAGAAACTTCAAAAAGAGCTCATTATATTGAAAATTCAAAGGGATAGTGCCCTTTTTAATAGTCAAAAGTGATTGGAGGGCAACTAGCCCCCCCCCCCCTACGCCCATCATTCCCCCAAACATATCCAATCAAAATTTTGAGATAGCAATTTTTTCAGTGTAGTTGATTTCCAGATTGAAAATACATTTTTGAGGAGGATACTCTCCCACAACCCTCAGGGCAAGGGTTTTAAGTTATGCCCTGGAGGCATATAAGATTTTTTATAGAAGGCGTTGTCGTAGAAACTTCAAAACAGGCTCATTCGATTGGACATTAAAGGGCTAGTGCCCTTTTTAATAGTCAAAAGTGATTGGAGTGCAACTAGCCCCCCCACGCCCATCATTTCCCAAACACATCCAATCAAACTTTTGAGATGGCCATCTTGTTCATTGTAGTTGATTTCCAGATTGAAAAAATTTTTTTGAGGAGGACTCTCCCCCACAACCCTCAGGGCAAGAGTTTTAAGTCCTGGGGGCATATAAGATTTTTATAGAAGGCGTTGTAGAAACTTCAAAACAGGCACATTCAATTGGAAATTCAAAGGGCTAGTGCCCTTTTTAATAGTCGAAAGTGATTGGAGGGCAACTAGCCCCCCCACGCCCCGCATACCCCCAAACACATCCAATCAAAATTTTGAGATAGCCATTTTGTTCAGCGTAGTTGATTTCCGGATAGAAAATATGTTTTTGAGGAGGACAATCCTCCACAACCCTCAGAGCAAGGGTTTTAAATTATGCCCTGGGGGCATATAAGGTATTTAAAGAAGGCAGTGTCGTAGAAACTTCAAAAAAGGCTCATTCGATTGGAAATTTCGAGGGCTAGTGCCCTTTGTAATAGTCAAAAGTGATTTGAGGGCAACTTACCCCCTCTCACGCCCACCTTTTCCCCAAACACATCCAATCAAAATTTTAAGACAGCCATTTTATTAAACGTAGTTTTAAGTTCAGGAAGTTAGGTCTTTGAGGATTACAACTCCCCAAAATCCCTCAGGGCAAGGGTTGTAATTTAAGGATTCTCCGAATCCTTCATATTATTTGTTATGGAAGGGATGCTCGTATAAACTTTAGAGAGGGCTCATTTGATTGTAAATTGAAAGTTCTTGTTCTTTTTTTAAGAGTCAAAAGAGATTGAAGGGCAACTAGTCCCTCTCCCTCCTCCACGCCCTAAATACATCAGATGAAAATTTTGAGATAGATAAATTGCTAAGTTCAATAGTTCAAAGTTCTGATAACAAAAAACTGCGGTGTCGACACAGCCCACCAGGGCCCAGGGGTAGGCGTTGTAAGTAATGCCGTGGGGCATAACTTATTAAGGGGGGTTTATAACTTATTGGAAGGGGTTTTGTATGGGAAGAACACATAGGAAATCTATTATAATTATCCAATTATAAGGTTAAAGTACATACTCTGTGATAGATGCAAAATTGCTTTAGCACACAAAATCCTATTAAGGTCAATTCCAAACAGTCGTGATCCCTTTGTGTCAGCAAGTGAAATGGTCTAAACCCCCTTATTGGAGCTATTTTTTCGATCCATTCATTGTTGTCAATCGCTGTCTGCAAGTTATGCAAGCTGTCTATTGTTCATATATAATGTTTTTATCAAAGAGGTAATCTTATAGACTTTGAAAAAAGCCTCATTCGATTTAAATTGAAAGTTCTATATCCGTTTTTTAAATTCAAGAATAATCGTAAAGTAAGCAACCCCCCCCCCCATGCCATAAAAACTTGAAACTTTTGCAGTCAAAAATGAACAAAAATTAATTAAAAAAAACTTTCCGAAAAATAAGTTTTTCAAAGGAAATTAAACACCATTTTAAACTTAAGCTCAGCAGATACAAATACCTGTTAAAATTACAAGTCAAAACGACCATAAATTACTGTTAAAAAATAAATGAAACACAAAACGAACAGAAATTAAATAAACAATCATAGCAAAAAACATAAAACAAGTAATAATATAAATGAATAAATAGATCTTAAAGCGAGTAATACTTCGATTGAATATGAAAATCAAGCTTAAAACTAAAACAAATATTTTGATATTGAAGTATAAATAAAACTTAAAACGAACAGAAATTAAATAACAATCAATGCGAACAAACATACAATATATATTAATGTAAATGAATAAATAAATCTCAAAACGAGTGAAACTTAAATTGAATATGCAAATCAAGTTTGAATCAAATAAAAATAACTACAAACAAGAGTTTGGGTATCGTCTCACTGCAGAAGCCTAAAACCTACTGCGTCATTGGCGCTTTATTGAAAACGAATTATATTACAAATGGTTTCTTTTGTACTTATTATTGAAAATAATATTAAAATTACAGTAAAATTTTGAACTGATGAGTTTTTAGCAATTAATATCATTATGCATCAAATATTCAGTTTAATTTATTAGTTCTTTTCAAGATTAGTCAAGACAAATATAGTTTCACTACAAGCAAAATTTGGATACTGCCCCCTTCTTTAACTGTAAAAACCTAAAGCCTTCTGCGTCATTGGTGCTCCACTGAAAACGAATTACTCGTATATTACAAATTTATTATTTTCCAGTTCTTAGAGCATTGAAAATGAAAATAAAAATTACAATGAAAAAAAATCTTGAACTGATGGATCCGTCAACAGTTAATATCATTATATATCTAATATTCAATTTGATTTTGTTTATACTTTCCAAGACTGTTCAAGACTCATATAGTTTTGCCATTGTTTTTAACTCTGCCACTTTTTGTAACTAATCGTTTTAGTTTGTTATGAAAACATTCTATGGCTTCTAGGCATTTCTATTTGAGTGGAAAACTGCACCTCAAACTTTGTGGAAGATGCATTTTCTTGCATGAAAAAACAAAATACAATAAAAAGTCAAGTTTCGGAGTGTTTCACCCCTCGCAAGCAAGTGCCATTGGTATTTTTGAATCTGTATGGTCAATTTAGGGGGTGGAGGGTTAGGCTAATTCTCGTAGCAGCCCCATTTCGTCGTGGTATGGAACACATTTTCAACACCTGGTGTCCGGACTATCATATAATCTACCAAGCATACAACTACCCCAAATCAGTATCAATAAATAAATGAAACCCAAAAAACGAACAAAAATTACAATAAATATTAGAGTCAAACTCGAAACAATCATAAATTAATGTGAGTAGGGTTCAAAACCCCTATGCTTTCTAAAAGCCAGAATATAATTTATACTTTACTGAAAAAAAAAGTTTCAAATGAATTTACTGAATAAAACGTGCATTGTCAATTTAGTATACATAGGCTGATATTTATTCCCTAAAATCTTAATTAATTTTTAATTTCTTAAAGTTACAAAAATGAAAATATTTCAAAGAATTGTTTTCAGGAAAGCACCAGTGACGCAGTATGTTTTAGGCTTCTGCAGTGAGACGAGACCCAAACTCTTGTTTGTAGTTATTTTTATTCGATTCAAACTTGATTTGCATATTCAATTTAAGTTTCACTCGTTTTAAGATTTATTTATTCATTTACATTAATATATATTGTATGTTTGTTCGCATTGATTGTTATTTAATTTCTGTTCATTTTAAGTTTCATTTATACTTTAATAGCAAAATATTTGTTTTCGTTTTAAGCTTGATTTCCATATTCAATGTAAACATTACTCGCTTTAAGATCTATTTATTCATTTATAATATTACTTGTTGTATGTTTTTTGCTATGGTTGTTTATTTAATTTTTGTTCGTTTCAGGTTTCATTTATTCTTTAATAGTAATTTCTGGTCGTTTTGAGTTTGAATTTTAACAGGTATTTGTATCTGATGAGCTTAAGTTTAAAATGGCCTTTACTTTCCTTTGAAAAACTTATTTTTCCGAAAGTTTTTTTTAATTAATCTTTTGAAAAGGGAATTATATTACATAACATGAATATAATATCACATAACATGGGAATATAATATCACATAACATGATATTATAAAGGTAATATAAGACATACATCCTTTGAAAATTGCTCTGCTTGGCAACATGGGGCCGGGGTTCAATTCTCACCGCAGCAATGTGGGATGACACGCTTGCTACTTGTCCCTGTAAAAAAGACCCAGCAACTGAAACGTCAATTCGATGTCTTATCCACCAGCAATGGCTCAGGAGGGTCTTTATACTTTTATCCTTTGAAAATATGCTTCTCTGGGATATGATGACACATTTGAGTGGTTTTAGTGCCTGATTTTCTTGGATGTCCTTTGCTAGATCCAGTTAAGAAAAAGGCGAAGGCTTTTTCCTGGGCTTGAAATATTTTTATGTATTGGAATAAGAAGTCTTTTAAAGTACTATAAAACTTGGCTGTTGAATGGCAAGTAAATTGGAACAAGAAGTAATTCAAAAGCACTATAAAACTGAAGGTAAAGAGTGGGGGTTGAGTAGGGGTCAGCCCCTCTCATAAAGGAAAAATTTCCGTTTGTTTTAAGTTTTAAGATGGTTCTATTCAGATAAGAAGTATTTTTTCTTTAATTTAATAATCATTAATGATTACAGACATAGAGACAAGGTGAATACATTAATTGATCCCTTTTTCGTGCTCTTTCCTAAGATATTACTCATTTTACTCACAAATGTACCCCTTCCCCTTGACAGTCCCTATATAGCCCTAGGATACAGTTTGTTTAAAACTAAAACAAACACTTTAAAAATATAATATTTACTTTATAATACACCCAATGCTTCTATTAATCACATTATCATGTTAAATTCCATTAGTATGTACATTTGTAAACCATTTTTGAATAATATTTGATATCTAATCCCTTATTGAAGTATCAATAAAGTTGAAGAGATGAGTTATTACCCTTCATTTTTACGATGTGCAGTGGGCTCTAGCCTATGTTGGTGACATGCTATCAGCAGTCCACATCAAGATTACCATGACCCAATAGCTCATGTGAAAATAGGATACTATGTATGGTAATCTAGGTTAACATAAAGAGCTACATAATGTATGTTAGTAAGAAAGCAGATATACTCATACAGGTGTTACTATGCTGTTACCTTCTATAGTAACACCTGCTTAATTTCATTCAAGAAATCAAATTTTGATTTTTTTAATAATTCCGAAAATACTTCTTTTTTTTATCATTCCACTGATTTTTAATACTTCGATTGATCTTTCCTTTGGATCCTTATAGAACCAGTTGCAAAGCGTTTTTAAGAATTGTGCATCATCATAATACTTGATACGTCTAAAACTATTTGTTGGGTCTAAGCAACAAATTGGCTAAGCGACTAATACTTATTACGTCTAAACCATTTAAAGTAGAGCAGCATAGTGTGGAGAGGGCAATGAAGTCAGAAATACTGAGTTCAGATACAAAATACGGGAGGCATAATCCTAGACTGATCCGATCAGCAATAGAAGCTATAGCTCTTTCTGTATGACGTTGACTTTCAAAAGTAGAAAAAATACTTTCATGGTCATTCATATTCTTCCATTTATAAAAATCTTGTAAGACGTTTTCGACGATTTCCTCTTTGATCCGCAGAAAGTTACACTTTTCAACGATATATGTAAAATGTTCGCTATTCAACGTTTCCGTAGTCAGGAACAGTTCCTTCTTTATAAAATCCCATAAACATGTTGACAGTCCCAAAATCTACATCATCTGCTTGAACACAATGAGTATGTTTCTCAAGCATGTCGGATTCGAGCTGCTTAAATGTATGTTAGTAAGAAAGGAGATATACAGGGAATTAAATGAAAAAAAATGCACTAAAACAAAAGGATGCTGTTACCTTCTATAGTAACACCTGCTTAATTTCATTCAAGAAATCAAATTTTGATTTTTTTAATAATTCCGAAAATACTTCATTTTTTATCATTCCACTGATTTTTAATACTTCGATTGATCTTTCCTTTGGATCCTTATAGAACCAGTTGCAAAGCGTTTTTAAGAATTGTGCATCATCATAATACTTGATACGTCTAAAACTATTTGTTTAACTATTTAATAGAAAACAGGTTTTTTTAGCAGAAAGTAAGGAGCAACATTAAAACTTAAAACGAACAGAAATTATTCCGTATGTGAAAGGGGCTGTCCCCACCTCAACACCTCACTCTTTACGCTAAAGTTTTCTATTGTTTAAAAATAAAGTTGTGAGACAGAGTAAAACCTTAGCGTAAAGAGCGAGAAGTTGAGCAGGGGACAACCCCTTTCATATACGGAATAATTTCTGTTTGTTTAAAGTTTTAATGTCGCTCTTTACTTTCAGCTAAAAAAATATTTTTTATTTAATTTCTGAACGTTTTTGATATAATTTTTAGTTACCCTCCTTTTTTGGTCACTTAAAAAGGGCACTAGAACTTTTAATTTCCGTTCGAATGAGCCCTCCCGCGATATTCTAGGACCACCAGTTTGGAAAAAAATTACCCCTGGAAAAAAAATATAAATAAATAAACACACATCCGTGATATTTCTTATGGCGAAAAAACAAATTCCAAAAATACAAATGCTATAAAGTTTATAGCATTTTAAAAAATGCTTCCTGTTCTAATTTTTTGCTCCTCAGGAAGATATTTTCCGAAGGGGGGGGGGGGTAAACTCAGGAAATTTGTTTCATAGTTTAAATAAATAAAACTGTTTATTCAACTGAAAGTAAGGAGCAACATTAAAACTCAAAACGAATTATCAGGAATTATTCCATATATAAAGAAGTTTCCCCACTCCTCAATACCTTGCTCTGCATGTTAATGTTTATATTATTTTTAAAAATGCTTCCTGTTCTAATTTTTTCTCCTTGGGTAGGTACTTTCCAAAGGAGAGGGGGGTGGTGGTAAACTCCGGAAATTTATTTTATAGGTTAAATAAATAAAACAGTTTTTTCAACAGAAAGTAAGGAGCAACATTAAAACTCAAAACGAATTATCAGGAATATTCCATATATAAAGGAGTTTCCCCACTCCAGTAGTGGTGTAACAATATCTCCAGGAGAGCAGGTAGGAAATCATTCCAGGAGGGCAGTACCCATACCATACAAGAGCACAGTACCCCCTTACTGTATCAATGAAAGGAAGCGCACAGTCCCCCCACCATACAAGCGCACAGTACTCCCTCACTATGTCAATGAAAGATAGCACACAGTACTCCCTTACTGTGTTAATCTATGGTAGCAGACAGGTAGGACATTACTGTATCAGAGGCAACGCTGTAGCGTTGTCTATAGTAAAGGCCATATGGCTCTTATGTTTTAATATTCATTATTTTTTTTTCCCAGAGGCACGTCATATGGAAGTGGTCGTCGTAGAAGCTTCAAAGGGGTCTTATTCGATTCCAAATAGAGAGTTCTAGTGCCCTTTTTAATAGTCGAAAATGATTGGAGGGCAACTCGCCCCCCCCCCAACGCCCATCATTCCCCCACACATCCAATCAAAATTTTGAAATAGCTATTTTGTTCAGCGTAGTTGATTTCCCGATAGAAAATATATTTTTGAGGAGGAAACTCCCCCACAACCCACAGGGCAAGGGTTTTAAGTTATGCCCTGGGGGCATATAAGTTTTTTATAGAAGGCGTTGTCGTAGAAACTTCAAAAAAGGCTCATTCGATTGTAAATTAAAGGGCTAGTGCCCTTTTTAATAGTCAAAAGTGATTGGAGTGTAAGTAGCCCCCCCCACGCCCATCATTTCCCCAAACACATCCAATCAAAATTTTGAGATATCCATTTTATTCAGCGTAGTTGATTTCCAGATAAAAAATATATTTTTCAGGAGGACACTCCCCCACAACCCTCAGGTCAAGGGTTTTAAGTTATGCCTTGGGGGCATATAAGGTTCTTATAGAAGGCGTTGTCATAGAAATTTCAAAAAAAGCTCATTCGATCGGAAATTCAAAAAGCTAGTGCCCTTTTGAATAGTCGAAAGTAATTGGAGGGCGACTAGCCCCCCTCCCCTCCCACGCTCATTATTCTCCCAAACACATCCAATCAAAATTTTGAGATAGCCATTTTGTTCAGTGTAGTTGATTTCCGGATAGAAGATATATTTTTGAGGAGGACACTCCCCCACAGCCCTCAGGGCAAGGGTTTTAAGGTATGCCCTGAGGGCATATAGGGTTTTTATAGTAGGCGGTGTCGTAGAAACTTTAAAAAAGGCTCATTCGATTGTAAATTCAAAGGGCTAGTGCCCTTTTTAATATTCGAAAGTGATTTAAGGGCAACTAACCCCCCCCCCTCACGCCCAACTTTTCCCCAAACATATCCAATCAAAATTTTGAGGCAGCCATTCTATTAAACGTAGTTTTAAGTTCTGGAAATTAGGTCTTTGAGGATGACAACTCCCTCACAGCCCTCAGGGCAAGGGTTGTAATTTAAGGATTCTCCAAATCCTTCCCATTATTTCTTATGGAAGGGACACTCGTATAAACAATAGAGAGGGCTCATTTGACTAAAAATTGAAAGTTCTTGTTCACTTTTTAAGAGTCAAAAGAGATTGGAGGGTAACTAGCCCCCCCCCCCTCCCTCCTCCACACCCTAAATGTATCAGATAAAAATTTTGAGATAGCCATTTTGTTAAAATAGTTCAAAGTTCTGATAAAAAAAACTCCGGTGTCGACACAGCCCACCAGGACCCGAGGGTAGGCGTTGTAAGTTATGTCCTGGAGCATAACTTATTAAGGGGGGTTTATAACTTATGGGAAGGGGTTTTGTATGGGAAGAACACATAGGAAATCTATTATAATTATCCAATTATAAGGTTAAAATAGATACTTTGGGATCGATGCAAAATTGCTTTGGCACATAAAATCCTATTAAGGTCAATTCCAAACAGTCGTGATCCCTTTGTGTCAGCAAGTGAAATGGTCTAAACCCCCTTATTGGAGCTATTTTTTCAATCCATTCATTGTTGTTAATCACTGTCCAAAAGTTATGCAAGCTGTCTATTGTTCATATATAAGGTTTTTATCAAAGAGGTAATCGTATAGACTTTGAAAAAAGCCTCATTCGATTCAAATTGAAAGTTCTAGATCTCAAATTAAATTTACAGTGCACATTTTTTTTCAGTAAACTCATTTGAATTTTTTTTCAGTGAAGTACAAATTATATTCTGGCTTTTAGAAAGCATAGAGGTTTTGATCCCTACTAATATTAATTTCTGCTCGTTTTGAGTTTGACTCTAATATTTATTTTAATTTTTGTTTGTTTTGGGTTTCATTTAATTATTGATACTGATTTGGGGTAGTTACATGCTTGGTAGATTATATAATAGTCCGGACGCCAGGTGTTGAAAATTTGAATCATACCACGACGGAATGTGGCTGCTACGAGAATTAGCCTACCCTCCACCCCCTAAATTGACCATGTGGATTCAAAAATACCAATGGCACTTGTTTGCGAGTGGTGGAGCATTCCGAAACTTGACATTTTATTATATTTTGGTGTTTTATGCAAGAAAATGCATCTTCCACAAAGTTTGAGGTGCAAATTTCCGCTCAAATCGAAATGCCTAGAAGCTATAGAATGTTTTAATAACAAATTGACACGATTAGTTAGAAAAAATGGCAGAGTTAAAAAAAAAATGGCAAAACTATATGAGTCTTGAACTATATGAGTCAAAATCAAATTGAATATTAAATATAAAATGATATTAATTGTTGAAAGATTCATCAGTTCAAGAATTTTTTTCACTGTAATTTTTATTTTAATTTTCAATGTTGTAAGAACTGGAAAATAATAAATTTTAAATATAATTATAATTCATTTCCAGTGAAGCACCAATGACGCAGAAGGTTTTAGGTTTTTACAGTTTAAGAAGGGAGCAGTATCCAAATTTTGTTTGTAGTGAAACTATTTGTCCTGACCAATCTTGAAAAAAACTAATAAATTAAACTGAATATTTGAAGCATAATGATATTAATTGCTAAAACCTCATCAGTTCAAAATTTTACTGTAATTTTAATGTTTATTTTCAATATTAAGTATAAAAGAAAACACTTGTAATATAATTCGTTTTCAGTAAAGTTCCAATGACGCAGTAGGTTTTAGGCTTCTGCAGTGAGGCGATACCCAAACTTGTTTAATTCAATCTAAGCATTACTCGCTTTAAGATCTATTTGTTCATTTATATTATTACTTGTTGTATGTTTTTTGCTATGATTGTTTATTTAATTTCTGTTCGTTTTGGGTTACATTTATTCTTTAATAGTAATTTCTGGTCGTTTTGAGTTTTGAATTTTAACAGGTATTTGTATCTCCTGAGCTTAAGTTTAGATTGGCCTTTACTTTTCTTTGAGAAACTTATTTTTTGGAGTTTTTTTTAATTAATTATGTATAAAAACCGGAAGAAAGAGCTGCTGTTGAATTTTTAAATTACATGAATTGTGAGCCCACCCCCGAAAGTTACTTTTCCCTGTAGAATTGGGGTCAATAAGGTGCTTATGATCCTGAACAGCATCTTTCGCGGCAAGAGCACCCCTACAAACCTAACAAACTGTTCCCTTTTCTAGTGCCCGTTGTTCCTTATTTGATAATGACATAGGGTAGTTGGTGTGACGCAATCGTGAAATAAATTTATTTGCTGTTTTTATTAAACACACCAATAATTTCTCCATACTACCCTCCTCATCCATAGTCGCAAAAAACTCTTCCAATTGCATTTTATTGTTGGAATCGCGTCGGACATGCGCATAGGAACACGCTACGAGTTTGTGTACCTTGACAATATTTGGCCTTGATGGGTCAGATACCTCCAACAGTCTTGCTTCACAATTCAAAGATACTTTATCAATCTGTAACAGGGAATTTTGGAAATTTTTAAATTGTAAAGTAGCTTTGTCTCCTGCCGGCATTTCTATCCTTTGATTACCATGCATTTTGCAATATTTCATATGATTCGTGAATGTTCTTTCAGTTGTAAATTGGGAAAGACACAAGGGGCAATAATGACGTTCCCCTTTCTGAACACCTTGAGACAAGAGTCGACTTATTGCCGTAACGGGGAAAAAATGACCGTAGGAGTTTACATCTTTGGGAGGCTCATAGACAATCCAAAACCCAATTTTTAACATTATCTACCAACGGTGTCCTAACTTAATATAAAACTTCTTTTTTATTTGGCTTCTTCTCCCCATTTACAGATTCTGTGTCATACTGGAGAACAACCACCCCCAACCCAAGATTTCCATTTGCTTTTACAAACTTGGTTATTTCTTTTAAGGACACCAGATACTTTCCCTCTAAAAAATCAAAATTTACTTTAGGGAAATTGTCTCCACCATTACGTGCAAGTCTGTCGAGATTTTTCATTGTTGAATCATAATGCAATGTTTAATGAGCTGCTGATAAAAATGCATATTTAAAACATTGCAACCCCGTTTCAAAATTGAAACCCTGAACTCCCCCTTTAGCCGACAAATCTGGGTGGCATTTAATTTTTCTACCCCGCCCTCCTCTCAAAATAAAGTTGTTTTTAATCTATTGAGATTCAGATCCATATATTCAATGTATAAAATTGTGGACCCCCTTCCCTTCTCGTTAAATGTGTCCAAAGTGGATATTAATTTATTGACCCAATTGAAAAAATTACCCTCAAATTCATTTAGGCCAGGGTACAAAGTTTGGTTGCCGGTTGAAAAATGAAAATAAAAATATCTCCTGACGTCCCTTTTTGTAAATAAACCTTTTGATTGACTGCTTCCTTAATCCCCCCCCCCTGACCGCCCCAATTCTGAATCTGAATCTCAATAAGTGCTCGAATTCGGTCGATGTAGGTATGAAGAACATTTACAGGGTCTGTTAAAATGACACCTCCGTCAACCAAGTTTTCCTCAGGAGGATTAAAATCTACCCTATGTGTTTGTAAGTGTCCTAGAGCAGATTCTAACAAATAAAATTTACGTAGTTCCGGGGACGCGACACTATTTTCATGTCCTGCACCTATTTGTACAGGACCTAATTCACTAATAATAAAATAATCGTCAAAAATGTCCCCGGAAACATCAGATCCAACAATTTCCATAAGACTATTCATTTCTTCCGTTGTAAACTGGAAATCCAGGGGAATAGTAAACGATACAGCTTCACTTACATCTTCCGATTGTTCCAGTGAGGGTTGACAATTATGTATTATTTGCTGAGGTCCTGGACCTGGAAAGGCAGTTCATTTCGTAGCTTCCCCCTGACACTGAATTGAATGGATTGAGTTTTTTTTTCTTTGAGGAAAGTTTTATCACAATTATAACACGCTATTTATTTTTTTCTTAGTTGGATTTGTTTTCATATTATTTATCAAAGAAATGTTTTTTTTTCTAATTGGATTTTTTTTTTAACTAAATTGGATTTGTATTCGTATTATTATTTATCAAACAAATGCATAATAAATTAAAGATTGTGCTTATAGCATTATTTATAAAGCAAGTGCATAATAAATTACGAATTTTGTTAATAGCACACATAAACACACACACACACACACATACACACACACATACACACACACATACACACACAAACCCACACACAAAAACACACACAAAACAAAAACACACACACACAAATACACACACACACACACACACACACAAACACACACACACACATGAGGAGAAAAATATATTAAATTTTTTCTTGCGTTTCCAACAGAAATGCTGGCCAATGTTTTATACGACGGGTCCATTGTTATCAAGGGGTAGAATGGAATTCTCGAGGATTTTGAATACTGTCAACCATAGCCAATAAATCATCTAATATTGACATATCCAAATCTCTAGGAGATTGTGTGCCACCTTCCTCTAAAATAGCTTCAAAATTGAACTCTTCATTCCTTGCTCTTTTTTCTGATGAATGTACATTGTCCTAGAATATGGACCCAGTTATATTGATTGTGATAATGCATGTATTAATTTCTACAACTTACACAAAAAAAAGAGCGAGGTCGTACTCCCCGGGTGTAACGGGTACCCACTACTGATATTCTTCACAATTGTAGAAAGAGTGATTGTATAAATTTCATAGGGGGACTCTTTGGATTGGTAATTGGAATTTGTATTGTCTTTTTTAAGATTAAGGGTGATTGGAGGGTAAAACCCCCTCCCCCCTGCCTCCTGCCCCATTAATTCCCTAAATATATCTAATCAAAATTTTGAGATAGCCCTATTTTCAGTTAGAAGGTGAGGAAATTTTGTGTCTTTTTTACAACTCCCCCTCCCACATACTTTGGAATTTGTTGTCTCTATATGTTGGGGGGGGGTGTATTACTCATATGCATAATAATTTCTGTTCGTTTTCTTTTTATTGTTGTCATAGGAACTTCAAAAAAATATTCATTTGACTGGAAATTGAAAGGGCTTTCAAGTTGCCATAAGTGATTGGAGGGTAACCCCCCCCCCCTACCTCCTGCCCCATTAATTCTCTAAATATATCTAATAAAAATTTGGAGATAGCCCTATTTTCAGTTAGAAGGTGAGAAAATTTTGTGTCTTTTTGACAACTCCCCCTATAATTTGGAAGTTGTTTTCTCTATATGTTGAGAGGAGGGGTGTATAACTCATATGCACAATAATTTCTGATCTTTGTTTTATTGTTGTCTTAAGAACTTCAAAAAATTATTCATTTGACTGGAAATTGAAAGGGCTTTCAAGTTGCCATAAGTGATTGGAGGGTAAACCCCCCTTCCCCTGCCTCCTGCCCCATTAATTCCCTAAATATATCTAATCAAAATTTTGAGATAGCCCTATTTTCAGTTAGAATATGAGGAAATTTTGTGTCTTTTTCACAACCCCCCCCCTCCCCCAGTATTTTGAAGTTGTTGTCTCTATATGTTGAGGGGGGTGTATTACTCATATGAATAATAATTTCTGTGCGTTTTTTTTAAATCTACATAAAGTTGACATGAAACAAAAGAACTTTGCGTTTGCGCTTTATTAAGTATTAGTTTGAAGATTCTGAGCACAACCGTGGCATGAATCGGTTGAACAATTACAGTTTTTTTTACGCATTTGGGGCATAAAATGATAAATTATGTAGTAACTTTCGAAAATGATTGATTTGTAATGAAGCGAACAACTCAATTAGACATTTTCATGCGTAGATAGATAATATTTTACACTCTGACAAATATACTATTTTGTTTTTACATAATTTCTTGTAACTGTTTACTGAAGTGTCAATGTGCCGCAATTGAACAAAAAAGCATATATATATATATATATATATATATATATATATATATATATATATATATATATATATATATATATATATATATATATATATATATATATATATATATATATATATATATATATATATATATATATATATATATATATATATATATATATTTTTTTTTTTTTTTTTTTTTTTTTAGCCAGGTAATTACCGTAATACATTATATATATATTCAGCTGAAGATTTATAAAATATATTAGTAACACAATGAATACATTGGAAGCGACTTTTTTGGAACTGTCTTCATCAATTGATCAAATAGTAAGTTCTCTCTCTCTCTGTCTCTCTGTCTGTCTCTCTCTCTCCCTATCTCTCCATCTCTCTCTCTCTCTCACTCTCTCGTCTATTTTTGTCTAAATGAAATTTAAATGATAAAAATTGTACTAAAAATTTTCTTTTTCTTTTTGTATATTAATAGTAACACTGACAATTTTTAATGGAAAATCCGGAAAATTCATTTGTACAATTGATATTCTTTATAAACAAAATAGGAATACTTCTAGGTTTTGTTTGTGTATGGTTCTCACATCTACTTATCGAATAGAAGTCAATGTGTTGTTTTGCAATTAAACAAAAAAAATCTCTTTCTCTCTCTGGTGTCTATTTTGTCTTTATGAAACTTAAAAGCAAAATAATGTGTCCCCCTAGACTCTAAAAAAACAATCAGATCATTCCAAACCTAGTGAAAATATTGCATTCTATTATAGGAGCAAAACTGGACTGACGGGCAGGATATTTGGGCCGAGTTCGGAATGATTGAGTCCGATGACGAAACCCTGTTGATGGCCGTTGAAGATTCATTTGAGGTTAAACTCGAAGGACCTGAAGAAGGTCAAATTATGGAAGAACCAGAGTTTATAGAAGACGATGAGGTCGTTTACATCAAAACCGTGTTTAAATGCAACAATGATGTAAAACCAGAAGAAGATGATGATGTGGCATATTTAAAAACCACATGAACTTTCAGAATAATAGATTTTTTTAAATAGAATGATGGAATAAAAAAAAACCTAGCATATTGACAGATAAAACATGTTGATAGAACAATTTTCGTTGAATCTTTGGCAAAATATGATAAGAACTCAATGATAGCTCACGTCATTATCATCAACAGTTAAATCATCAGTATTCCTTTTGTCTGACATAATTGTTTCTTTACTGAACACAGTTGAACTTATGACGTTAAAAAATCTAACAAGACTATTTATATCTATACTCAAGGTCAAATAAATCTTTAAGAGTAAATGTAAGAGTAAAGGGACTCAAGAGCGCTCCCTAACGTTCAAAACCAGATTATGCAACAGTGCCTTAGGGGTAGAGAATGACCTAGATAATGGTCATTCAATCTCAAGAGTGCCCTAGGGGATGACCCCCTAGTTCGTTCAAGCTACTTACTCGATACTCACTCTCTTTGAAAGGTGTATAGGTCCATGCAAATCCATACGACATTGCGAGGGGATTCTCACTCTCTTTGAAAAGGTGTATAGGTCCATGCAAATCCATACGACATTACGAGGGGATTCTCACTCTCTT
Source organism: Artemia sp. Qi Xiang Cuo (assembly GCF_049724085.1). Lineage (NCBI taxonomy): Eukaryota > Metazoa > Arthropoda > Branchiopoda > Anostraca > Artemiidae > Artemia > Artemia sp. Qi Xiang Cuo. Next base: position 40,563,676 of record NC_142813.1, on the reverse strand, counting down.
TGAAGGGTTTAGAGAATGACCTAGATAAAGTTCGTTCAACCCCAAGAGTGCCCAAGGGAATAGCCTTGACATCTGCTCTGGAAAGGTACCAAGGAACGTAAGGCAAGCAAATAGTACGGGAAGGAACACAAACCAGGTAAAATGGAACCTCAATAGAGAATGACCTAGATAAAGATCGTTCAACCTCAAGAGTGCCCTAGAAAATGGCATTGATAAAGTTCATTCAACTTAATGCGCTTCAGTGGTTCCTAAACGTCCCAGCAAAGTATAATAGAGGCTGACCTAGATAAAGATCGTTCAACCTCAAGATTGCCCTAGGGAATGACCTTGATAAAGTTCATTCAACTTGATACGCTTCAGTGGTTCCTATACGTCCTGGCAAAATGGAACATAAATATCTACTATTATTCCGTATATAAAAGGGACTATCCCCCCTCAACGCCTCGCTCTTTACGCTAAAGTTTTTTATTGTTTTAAAAAATAAAGTGTGAGACAGAGTCAAAGTTTAACGTAAAGAGCAAGGCAATGAGGAGGGGACAGTACCTTTCATATACGGAATAATTTCTGTTCGTTTTATGTTTTAATGTCCAATAACCAATACTATATGTGAACATTGGGCAAAGTTCAAAACTTGCAGATCTTCCCCCGGGGATTGTGCGGGATTAAGTCATCCTCAAAGACATAGTTATTGTATTTTCAACCATGCTGAACGAAATAGCCATCTCAAAATTTTGATCGGGTGATTTTGGAAAATAAAATGAGTGCGGGAGAGGGCCTAGTTCTCCTTCATTTTTTGGTCACTTAAAAAGGGCACTAGAATTTTTAATTTCCGTTCGAATGAGCCCTCCCGCGATATTCTAGGACCACTGGGTCGATACGATCACTCCTTGGAAAAAACGACAAAAAAATCAACAAATAAACACGCATCCGTGATCTTTCTTCTGGCAAAAAATACAAAATTATACAGTTTTGCGGATAGGAGCTTGAAACTTCTAAAGTATGATTCTCTGAATATGATGGTGCGTTTTTCATTAAGATTCAATGACTTTTAAGGGGTGTTTTCCCTTTTTTTTAATAAGGCAAATTTTCTCAGGCACATAACTTTTGATGGGTAAGACTAAACTTATATATTTGAAATCAGCATAAAAATCTCATTCTATTGATGTACCTATTGGGACCAAAATTCCGTTTTTAGAGTTTCGATTACTATTGTGCCGGGTCGCTCCTTACTTACAGTTCGTTACCACGAACTGTTTGATATCTATCTATATATCTATCTATTTTAATTAAGCTACCCACAAGCCTGGAAATTTCCTGCTCCTAAGCGAACACCCTGTTTTTCGGGGTTCGTTTTTGTTTTCAGCAAAGCCCTAGTTTTCAGAATGCTATAGATATTGGAAAATATTATGAGCCCTTTTATTTGAGCTACTTTCGTAGATATGATCGTGTTGCGCATCTTTAATCTTTGTTCGTTTTATATTTCAATTCTTTACTTCCGTAAGAAGAACTTTGTTTTCAGATTAATGTCAGTTTAAAACGAACAGAAACTAATAAACAGTTTTCGTAAGGAAGTTTTTAAAGGAAAAGTAAAGATCCATACTAAAATTCCCAACGAACAGCAATTGAGTCACAAAAAAAATCGAGTCTAAACGAACAAAATAATATTTCTGAATAAATAAAATCAAAACAAACAGAAATTAGAATTAATAATCACATCAAATGTAAAGATGACAGATTCTACTATAGATGAATAAATGAATCCTAAAACGAAGAGAAACTAAATTGAATCATTTATGTAACATAGAACGAATAGAAAATTCCCAAACAATAACAGGACTGGGACCCCCCAAAACCAGGATAGTGGCCCCTAAAGCCTACTAAGCGTCATTTGCGCTATGCTGAAAACCGAATATATTTTGAAATTTCCTCTTTAGTCATTACAACATAAACAAATCAAAATTGCTGAGACTTCCAGGAATGGATACCGTTCTATATTATTAAGCGATTACGTGCATGCTGGTTGTCAAAGTTGTGTATCAACAATATCTAAAGAACGACTGAGGGTATTCAGTTGAAAACTTTCAGGGTATATTAAGAGGGATATTTAAGAGTAATAGGAGGGGGGAAAACTCCCCTACCCTTTTCAGATACCCCCTTCCATTAAAATTGATTGAAAATTCAAAATATCTATTTTTTTCAGCATAGGTCAAAAAGTTTAATCACTATGCCTCTGGGGATGCGTGTCCTCCACAGCCCCGCCCCGGGGCAAGAATTTTGCATTATTGCAGTTTCATATTGTTTACATGCAGGCTGTATCATTAGGAAAAGGAGGAATGTTATGTGTGAAAATAAAAACAAAACACACCATATGCAGGATGGTTGTTAAAATGGCGCAACAGCAATATCTAAGGAGTGGCTGATGGTATTAAGTTGAAACTTTCAAGGCATGTTGAGGGAGATATTGAAGAGTGATCGAAGGGCAGCCAGCTCCCCTCTTTCCCTTTTAGATACCCCCCTTAACACTGACAAAAATTTTAAGATGCCATTCGCGGATGCCTTGCCCGCCCCCACGGCCCCTGGGAAAAGGAACGCAAGTAGTAACCAAGGTACTATTTCTACAAGACCCCCGTACCAAACAGGTTTTTCTGGTAGGTATTCTATTCTAAAGGTCATTACATCTTTACCAAGAGATTTGTTTTCTGGTAGGTATAATCTGGTTTGGTAGGTATAATCTGGTTAGGTGGGTATAATCACATTGCCTATTCAAAGGTAGCGTGCAATTTAAACTGTATCAATTATTTTATTCCAGTTTTTCTAAACCTGTATTAGAATGGTTTTAAGTTGAAAAATTGTGACGTAAAAATAACTCAGTTATTTGCTTGCGTGTATAGGAATTCCCATGTTATTTGCTTGCTTGTATTTTGTGTTAAAATAAGTAGTTTTTGTATCTTTTAAAAGAGCTTTAAAGAGTTTGAGAGACTCAGTTGCCTTAGTCCGTGTGGTTTTTCTTTACTTAATGTTCATTAAAAACAAAAGTTTTTCGTTAAATAAGGAGTTTTTGTATATTTTAAAATATATTGAAGGCTTTTGAGATACTCAATTGCAGGATTAATTTTGGTTTTTCTTTACTTGGTGGTCATTTGTTGTATCTTTTAAAAGAGCTTTATAGCGTTTGAGAGACTCAGTTGCCTAATTCCGTGTGGTTTTCCTTTACTTGGCGGTCATTAAAAAAGAATTTTTTGTGTTAAATCAGTAGTTTTTGTATCTTTTAAAAGAGCTTTAAGAAGTTTGAGAGACTCAGTTGCCTGATTCCGTGTGGTTTTTCTTTACTTGGTGGTCATTTGTTGTATCTTTTAAAAGAGCCTTACAGGGTTTGAGAGACTCAGTTACCTAATTCCGTGTGATTTTTCTTTACTTGATGGTCTTTAAAAACGAAATTTTTGTGTTAAATAAATAGTTTTTGTATCTTTTAAAAGAGCTTTAAGGGGTTTGAGAGACTCAGTTGCCTGATTCCGTTTGGTTTTTCTTTACTTGATGGTCATTAAAAACGAAATTTTTGTGTTAAATAAGTAGTTTTTGTATCTTTTAAAAGAGCTTTACTGGGTTTGAAAGACTCAGGTGCATGATTCTATGTGGTTTTTCTTTATTTTGTTGTAATTAAAAACGAAATTTTTGTGTTAAATAATTAGTTTTTGTATCTTTTATAAGAGATTCAAGGGGATTGTGACACTCAGTTGACGGATTCCGTGTGGCGTTTCTTTACTTGGGGTTCATTAAAAACGAAATTTTTGGGTTGAATAAGTAGTGTTTGTATCTTTTAAAAGAGCTTTAAAGGGTTTGACAGACTCAGTTGCCTACTTCCGTGTGGTTTTACTTTGCTTGGTGGTCATTAAAAACGAAATTTTTGTTTTAAATCAGTAGTTTTTGTATCTTTTAAAAGAGCTTTAAGGGGTTTGAGAGACTCAGTTGCCTGATTCCGTGTGGTTTTTCTTTACTTGGTGGTCATTTGTTGTATCTTTTAAAAGAGCTTTACGGGGATTGAGAGACTCAGTTGCCTGATTCCGTGTAGTTTTTCTTTGCTTGGTTGTCTTTAAAAACAAAATTTTTTTTTTAAATCATTAGTTTTTGTATCTTTTAAAAGAGCTTTATGGGGTTTGAGAGACTCAGTTGCCGGATTACGTGTGGTTTTTCTTTAGTTGGTGGTCAATTGTTGTATCTTTTAAAAGATCTTTAATGGGTTTGAGAGACTCAGTTGACTAATTCAGGGTGATTTACCTTTACTTGTTGTTCATTAAAATATAAATTTGTTTTTTAAATAAGCATAGTTTTTATATTTTAAAAGTGCTTTACAGGGTGTGAGAGACTCCGTTGCCTAATTAAGGGTGATTTTTCTTTACTTGATTGTAATTAAAAAATGAATTTGTTTGTTAAATACGCAGTTTTTTTTTCTTTTAAAATAGCTTTAAGGGGTTTGAGAGACTCATTTGCCTGAATCCGTGTGGTTTTACTTTAATTGGTGTTCATTAAAAACGAAATATTTGTGTTAAATAAATAGTTTTGTATCTTTTAAAAGAGATTTATGGGGATTGAGAGACTCAGTTGCCAGATTCCGTGTGGTTTTCCTTTACTGGGTGGTCATTAAAAACTAATTTTTTGTGTTAACTCAGGAGTTTCTGTACCTTTTAAAAGAGCTTTACTGAGATTGAGAGACTCAGTTGCCTTATTCCGCGTGGTTTTACTTTACTTGGTGGTCATTAAAAACGAAATTGTTGTGTGTTAAATAAGTAGTTTTTATATCTTTTAAAATAGATTTAAGGGGGTTGAGATACTCTGTTGACTTATTCCTCTTTTATTTTATGTACTTTTTGTTGAGTTGTTTTATAATTTATAAGATCTTTATATGGATTTATATACTAATGAGACTAATTAAGTGTTTTTTTTATTTACTTTTGTGTAATTAATATCGAAATTTGTTTGTTAGATAAGTAGTTTTTTTATCTTTTAAAAGAGCTTTAAGGGTTTGAGAGACTCAGTTGACGGATTCCGTGTTGTTTTCCTTTAATTAAGTATTTTTTGTATCTTTTAAAAGAGATTTAATAGGATTGAGAGACTCAGTTGCCGGATTCTGTGTTATTTTTCTTTTGTTGATGGTCATTAAACACTATATGTTTAGGTTAAATAGTTATAATTTTTATATGTTAAAATATATTTAAAATTATTTATATAATACCTTGAATACAAACTATATATTTTTCTTTACTTTTTGTTCTTAATATACTTAAAAATTGTTTTATTTATTTCTTTTTTTTTAAAAATATAATACCTTTAAGGGGATTGAGAGACTCAGTTGCCTGATTCCGTGTTATTTTTCTTTACTTGTTGTTCATTATAAAATTAATTTTTGTGTTAAATAAGAAGTTCTTGTATCTTTTAAAAAAGATTTACAGGGATTGAGAGACTCAGTTGCCTAATTCCGTGTGGTTTTCCTTTACTTGGTGGTCATTAAAAACGAAATTGTTATGTTAAATCAGTAGTTTTGTATCTTTAAAAGAGCTTTCAAGGGTTTGATAGACTCAGTTTCCAGATTCAGTATGGTTTTTCTTTTCTTGGTGGTCATGTTTTGGATATTTTAAAATAGATTTACGGGGCTTGAGAGACTCGGTTTCCATAGTACGTGTGTATTTCCTTTGCTTGGTGGTCATTAAAAACAAAATTTTTGTGTTAAATCAGTAGTTTTTGTATGTTTTAAATGAGCTTTAAGGGGTTTGAGAGACTCATTTGCCTAATTCCGTGTGGTTTTTCTTTACTTGGTGGTCATTTGTTGTATCTTTTAAAAGAGCTTTACAGGGTTTGAGAGACTCAGTCGCATAAGTCCGTTTGATTTTTCATCACGTTATGTTAATTAAAATCGAAATTGTTTGTTTAATTATTCTGTTTTGTATCTTTTTAAATTGCTTTACGGGGTGTGAGAGACTCAGTTGTCTAATTCCGTGTGGTTTTTGTTTACTGGGTAGTCGTTATAAACGTAATATTTGTGATAAATATGTAGTTCTTGTATCTTTTAAAAAAGCTTTACAGGGTTTGAGAGACTCAGTTGCCTAATTCCGTGTGGTTTTCCTTTA